>NW_020864606.1:0-21060 GCF_003713205.1 Coffea eugenioides
ATCGACCTGTTACCGGGAACCTCGCCTATCTCAAAAATCCCGTATCGAATGGCCCCTGCGGAGCTGAAGGAGCTGAAATTGCAATTACAAGACCTTTTGGAGCGGGGGTTCATTCAAGAGAATGGGTCTCCTTGGGGAGCCCATGTGTTGTTTGTAAAGAAGAAGGACGGGAGTCTGCAGATGTGTATAGACTACCGGGGGCTAAACAATGTCACGGTTAAAAATAAGTATCCACTGCCCCACATTGATGACTTGTTTGACCAGTTGCAAGGAGCAGTGGTCTTCTCGAAACTAGACCTCCGCCAAGGGTATTATCAGTTGCTAATCAGAAAGGAGGATATCCCGAAAACCGCTTTCAATTCGAGATATGGGCATTACGAATTCGCAGTTATGCCCTTTGGATTAACCAATGCCCCTGCCGCCTTCATGGATTTAATGCATAGGGTTTTTAAGCCATACTTGGACCGATTTGTCGTTGTTTTTATTGATGACATCTTGGTCTACTCCAAAACTCGTGAGGAGCATGAACAGCGCCTAAGAATTGTTTTGCAAACCCGAAGAGAGCATCGGTTATACGCCAAGTTCAGTAAGTGCGAGTTTTGGCTGGAGAAAATTTCTTTCTTAGGGCACGTAATTTCTCGTGAGGGCATCTCGGTTGACCCGGCGAAAGTAGAGGCCGTGACCAATTGGAAACGGCCAGAAAACCCCACGGAGATTCGTAGTTTTCTAGGGCTGGTTGGGTATTACCGACGTTTCATTAAAGACTTCTCCAAACTAGCCGGTCCTTCAACCGATTTGACAAAGAAGCATGGTCGGTTTGTGTGGGACACCAAATGCGAAATGAGTTTTCAGGAGCTAAAGAAAAGGTTAACCATGGTGCCAGTTCTAGCTTTGCCTAACGGAGTAGACGGATTTACAGTCTATACCGACGCGTCGCGGGAAGGTCTGGGGTGTGTGCTGATGCAGAACCGGAATGTGATATCTTTTGCCTCTAGAAAGTTGAAACTCCACGAGCAGAACTACCCAACCCACGATCTTGAGTTAGCCGCGGTTGTTTTTGCTCTGAAGAAGTGGAGACACTACCTTTACGGGGTGACCTTCGAGATTTACTCATGCCACAAGAGTCTTAGATACCTCTTTTCACAAAAGGAATTGAATATGAGGCAGCGACGGTGGATGGAATTTCTGGAGGATTACGACTGCACTATCAACTACCATCCAGGGAAGGCAAATGTGGTGGCTGATGCCTTAAGTCGTAAGGCTCAAGTAGCAAGGTTAATGATCAAAGAGTGGGATTTGTTAGAATCCGTTTGCGAGTGGAAACCCTGCCTTGGGAGTCATAAGGTGGTTTTTGGTAATATTAAGGTAACATCCACCCTACTGGAACGCATTAAAGAAGCGCAAAAGGAGGATTTAATGGTGCGGAAGTGGGGAGAGAAGGTAGAAAAAGGGGAAACAATCGACTTCAACTTTAGTCCTGAGGGTATTTTAAAATACCGAAACCGAGTGGTGGTGCCTAAAGATGAAGCGTTACAAACGGAGATCTTAGAGGAAGCTCATCGATCCAAGTATACAATCCATCCGGGTAGTAGCAAGATGTATCAGGACCTAAAAGGAACCTATTGGTGGGATAACATGAAGAAGGAAATCGCTCTGTACGTGCAAAAATGTCTCGTTTGTCAACAGGTTAAGGCGGAACATAAAAAACCATCGGGGTTGTTACAACCCCTTGAGATACCCGAGTGGAAGTGGGAAAACATCACAATGGACTTCGTTTCAGGTTTGCCACGAATGCAACGAGGACACGATGCCGTTTGGGTGATCGTCGATCGATTAACCAAATCGGCCCATTTCTTACCGGTAAACATGAAATACTCCATGGAGAAATTGGCTCAAGTGTACATGGACGAGATCATAAGATTACACGGCGTTCCTATGAGCATCGTTTCAGACAGAGATCCCCGCTTCGTATTTAGGTTTTGGCAGAAATTCCAAGAGACTCTGGGGACCAAACTCAACTTAAGCACCACCTATCACCCTCAGACGGATGGACAATCGGAGCGAACAATTCAAACTCTCGAGGATATGTTAAGGACCTGTATTTTAGATTTTGGGGGTAACTAGGGTCAACACATGACCTTAGTGGAGTTTGCGTACAATAACAGCTACCATTCGTCAATTCAAATGGCTCCATACGAAGCACTTTATGGGAGGAAATGTCGATCACCGATCTACTGGGATGAAGTCGGCGAGAGGAAAGCCCTAGATCCAACGACTATCCCGTGGATGGAGGAGGCACGAGAAAAAGTCAAGTTGATACGACAAAGGCTCCAAACAGCTCAAAGCCGGCAAAAGAGCTATGCGGACAATCGAAGAAAAGACTTGGAGTTCGAAGTCGGGGACCATGTTTTCCTCAAGATCATACCGTTACGGAGCGTCACAGTGGGAAGAGGAAAGAAGCTCCAACCGAGGTTCGTTGGACCTTTCAAGATTCTCCAAAGGGTTGGTAAGGTAGCGTATCGCCTTGAGCTACCGTCCAGTCTCTCTCGAATTCACGACGTCTTCCACGTCTCGATGCTTAAGAAGTACTACCCCGACCCATCCCATATCTTACAGCCAGAGGAAATCGAAATAGATGAATCACTCGTTTACGAAGAGAAACCTGTACAATTGCTTGACCGGAAAGTTAAAGAACTGAGAAACAAGCAGATTCCATTGGTTAAGATACTGTGGAGAAACCATGGTGTAGAGGAAACTACCTGGGAAGTGGAAGAAGAAATGCAAAAGAAATACCCTGAACTTTTCGTGAGTCAAGGTGAGAAATTTCGAGGGCGAAATTCTTTTAAGGGGGAGAGGGTGTGAGACCCCGTAAATTTTCTCATTTTCTAGGTTTTATTCTATTTAATTGCATGCTTTTCCGCATTTTCTTTATTAGGAAAATTTTCTAGAAAATTTTAATCAGTGAATATAGTTTTTAGATGATTTTCCTAGTATCGGTTAGTTTTTGAGAAATTAAGAGCGTATACCGGACGTGGGACCCGCTAGTACGAAAAGTTCGATAAAATTCGGTCAGTTAGGTTAAGTGTTGGATACCGGGTTTATTTTAGCAGGTGTTGAGAGATAACTAGAGGCTATTAAATGAGTTGGTGTGAGAGGGACAAAAGGATAGCCATGCATTAAATGGAGTGACAAGTGTCACTTGGAGATTCAATCTTGGATTTTGACCACTATTCACCATTTTACCAAATAAACCAAAAATTGACCAAAAAACACCTTCATTTCAAGCTCCTTGTGGCCGGCCCTCTTAAGGAAGAAAAGAAAAGAAAAGCTCTCAAATTTCTTGCTCCAATCTTGCTCAATCCAACAAACCGACCGTTTAATCTTGAATTTTCTCCATAAAAACCCTTAGTTTAGTGATTGTGAGGTGATTAGTGAAGTGGTTTGGAAGGCTAAGGTGCTAAGTGGTCTCCTTTCTTGAGTTGATAAGGTGAGTAGCTAAGGAACTCCTCTTTTATTCTTGATGATGTTTAATTAGTGGCTTGTGGTAGTCTAAGAGGTGATTTTGTGGGCTATTTCATGATTTTGGTTGAGATTGGTGAAATTTTCAATTTATTCATGATTTTTCTGTTTTTATATGTTTAATATTGATTGGCCATGGATGATGGTTGGGAATGATCTAGAATGAAACTATGGTGCATAAATTGTGGCTATTTGCGGAAAATTTCCGCTTTGAAAGGAAATTTCGGAGTTAGGGTTTCAATTAACTCCATTCTGCCCGGTACTGTTTTCCCTAGTTAGAGGCTGAATTATCCTTGGGTTAAAACATGAAAGTTGTAGAGAATGATGTTTTAGAGTTTCCTACAAAATTTCAGCCCAATCAGAGCAATGTAGCCTGTGAAAAGACTGAAATACCCCTGCTGCCCTGTTTCTGTCCGAAACTGATAATCCGCTTCTGTAATTGGTTAGTTTGACCTGGAATACTATGGATTTGGTTGTCGATATCTTTCTTAAGAAATATAGCCTGGTATCTTAGCTTTCGGATGGCTTTGGAATCACTTGAATTGGACTTTGGTAGCCTGAATTATGGTTATATAACCAGAATGCGGTTCGCTAACCTGTTTATGCGGTTCTGGTTTGGTACATTGAAATTTTGACTTAGTTGCACTACAAACTGGACTAAGTGGCCTTCTTCAACATTGTAGCCCTTTATTTTAGCTTTGAAACGGTGCATATTTCACCTCTATCCGATAATCGTAGTGCCGGTTGTGTCCAATACGCTAAACGACGTCAAAACTGTTTTTGGGTTTTAGGGCTTAACGTTCATTTCCGGACTTTCCCTAGCTTACTTTGGTACTTATACGTTCTAATGGAGCCTTATTTTTGGTAGTATGTGGATTTGGTTTATGACTCGTATTCGAGTCTCATTGTGCTTGTTTGAATGTTTTAGGGCGTGACGGTGATTCAAGACGCTCTTTGGGCGGAAGTTTATGAAATTTCATTTGCTTGCTTGGTGAGTGTACTACTCACTTGCTTGTTACTATGTGGCTTTGTTACACTTGAACTTGATGCCTTGAATGCTTATTTGCACCGTTGAAACTGATTAAAGTGAGGGTGTACTTGATCACTCTCACCCTTTTGTCTTATATATGACTGTTTACTGTGGTACTTGAATGGTACATGAAATACTGGATTTGGTGTCGTTTGGACGAGTATCCAACGGCCATTACTGTTACTACTAAGCTCAACCCCATTGGTAGTCGATTGAATCGAGCCAGCGAGGGGTTGGTCGTGAAAATTGACGAGCCACGGGGACTGTTATATGGAATCTTGTAGTATGAGACTCTCGATTCCGGTATACTCGAGTATTACCAAATTTAAACTGTTTGGAGTTCGGGCCCGGTGGGGGTATGTTGGGTGGAAGGAATGGAAGTAAAGTGGAGTCTACGTTTGGTTACACTTTGTACATTGACGGAGGGTCAATGAGATACGATCAAGTATGGCGAGCGAGGAAAGGGGCTCTTGAGAGCCGTCCGTATCCTTTTACCATTGTTATTGATATGTGACTTTATTTAGCTTTCTTCTTGAATGATTTGGGATTGATCGACTCCATGTATAATTGAACTTCCTTGCTTGAGTGAAAGTATCTCACTGGGCGTAAGCTCACTCCATTAAATTTTGTTTTCCTTACAGGGAACCACTTTTGGGGAATATGATGTTTTGAAGCACGAGTTGAGCTCGTTTTCATATATTTTTGCAAAGCTCCTCGATAGTTGGAAAACCCTAAATGTATTTGGATCTAATTAGCTTCCTTTTGTTCTGTAAATTATAAACGTATGTGTATAACACCGTTTGACCCTGTTCATGTATCATATTTGGTTTGGAAATGTTTTTCCGAGTTATGTGACATGGCACCCGTTATTCATTGGCAGTTTTGATTTTTGTGTTGTTATTTTGCCATTTTGTATAGTTTGAGCGCGCGTTTATGTTCCCGGAACGTTTTAGATCATGTTTAATTGCACCGTTAGTCCTGGCGAGAGCTGGGCAGGCAGTCCGCTAACCTCTTTGGTTCGCCTTAGGGGAAGGTGGGGCTGTCACACCAGCTCTTTAAAGGCTTCCCGATAAGGCCCAATAAGTTATAAAATACTCAACGACTAACAAGTACTAAACTAGGCTGTCTTTAAGACAACTACCAACTAAGCTAACAAGTATGAGATCATTCTTTCACTACAAACGTACAAGTGAACAAGGTAACTTCATGGTCCATCAAATCTTCAAACTTGGCTTGCTCCTTGCTTGTATGGTGAATGATCAAGGCTCGTAAAGCTTCCTTCACCTTCTTGGATCTTGATCTTGTCATCGGACCACCAATGTTAACCAAAGGATCCTTGACCCAAGGTTGAAGTTGTTGCACACCCATATCCGCATCAGAAACGCACACGTGTAGCAATAATAGAGAACTTTTCATATTGTAAAGGGAGATGGAATTTTGTGATGGAAATAAACTTGAAATTTTTTTCCCACACAATTAAGGATTAGAAATAATAGTTTTGATGGACTCCCTAAGATGCTAGAAATTGGATAGCAAAGAAAAGTTGTGCACAATGGGAAAAGGAAAGTCACGAACTTACTAATCCTAAATAAACTAGGAATTGGAAACCCTATGATGCGAATGAGCAAGTTGGCCGTGGTGTTCACATAGACCCTATGAAGGTCCCTCAAGGACTCGTGACATGTGCACGAGCTAAGAGGTTCAAAAAGTCACTTCAAGCCTTAGTTCATGTCGTTCAAGCTCAAGAGAAACCGTGCATTGAAGGAATTGACATGGTGGATCCTTGCAAGACTACCAAGATGTTGCTTACAATTGAAGATGCAAGTGATCAAGCTTCAATGGCCGATTGGGCCAAGATTATTTAGCTCATGTTGAGCCTGGAGGGCCGGCAATGTGGGCCTTAGTTCCTTTAATGTTTTAGTTAGTTAGTTAGTTGGTTAGTTAGGTTAAGTTTCCGCCAAGAAGACAAGGCCATGCTGGCCGAATTTCCTTAGTTGTTTTCCAAGCTTTATTAGGTTTAGGCAAGACTATAAATAGCCCTAAGTTGATGTATTCATGGGTTTTTTGACGTTTAATAAAAGAAATTCCAGAAAATTGCTTTCTTTGAAGCATTTTTCCTTTAGCTTGTGAAAGCTAAGTTGAACACCCTAGAGTTGATCTTAGGTTGTTTCTTGACTTATCAATCAAGCACACACACTTGATTGTGGCGTCTTCTACCTTCGAATTCAACCTTGAGTGGTCCAAGTTTGGAGGTTGAGTCCATCAAATCACAACATGTCCTCTAAGGTCAAAGGGTAGCTTCCGCGTGTCGTCTCTTTGGTGCCCGTGGCTCAAGGAATCACATCACCCTAGGGACTCTTCTATCACTTAACCATGAATGGATACCAAAAATGAAAAAGCAAATACAAAAAATACAATCTGAATTTTTTTTTAAAATTCGGATCAATAGTAACACGGATGAACAGTAACTCAGATGAATAGTACACTATAGTAGCGATGAACAGTAACACTACAGTTATCCATGAACAGTATCCGATTTTTTTTTTTTTGCTTTTGACGACTCGACACAAGGTTACGATTTCACTTGGAAGAAATTTAATTGGGAGTTAACCCTTGAAAAACCTGTTTTCAAGAACGTAATCACACCAAGAATTCCAACATTGATCAATCAAGAGAGTAGGTTAGACTCAAACGATAAAATCAAGAAAACAAGAATAAAATTTTTTTTGATTCTTTTTTAAAATAAGAAGACGGCTAGGGTTTTGGTAGAAAAATAAATAGGAAAAATAAGAAAAGAAAAAGGATATTAACTTGGATCAAGAGCCAAAGCTCTGATACCAACTGATACAAACTCGACCCAACAAGAACCTGTCTTTAAGAACCAAGTTGATTTGGCAGCGGAAGGATCTATCTTGACCAGGTTATGGAACAATAACTACCTTGCCAGACCTAAAGAAAACCCGTCTCTGGAAACCTAGTGGATTGGTTATTGGCTTGAAAGAACAAGATGATGTGATCATCTTGCCTTGAACACCACAAGTATCCAAGCTAAATACTTGATACAGTTCAAGAAGAAACTCAAATTCCATCAAGGAAATCCATAAAAGGAGACAACTCACTTTTATTAATTTATCTCTCAAAAGGTTGTCTTACAAAGGAATAGAAAAGGCCTATTTATAGCTAAAAACTAAACCACTAAGACTAATCCAATTTGGATAAGGATTTAGTCACATATTTATCACTAAGACTAATCCAATTTGGATAAGAATTTAGTCACTTATTTCCCTAACTACTTTTAAATGGCTCAAATAGTTCACATAGTTGGCCATATTTATTCATAATAATAACTACCTAACCAACTAAACAAGAAAAAATCAAACAAAACAAAAGAAACTAAAAACATGAAGATTAAATAGTTAGCGCTCCATCCTCTTCACTACTTCATATATTTCAGCAGAGTCTTGTGTGACGCCTCCACTTCTCTCTAGGACGAAATCAAGGGTATCCATGGAACGCCTGCCTAACTCTCCCCAGGACTCAATACAAGTCTAATTCAAACTTAAGGATAACAACCAAATAATAAAGGTCGAAGTAAAGAAAAGTCGCTTCCTTACTAAAACATTCAAATCTTACATCGTAAGTTACCAAAAGTACATCAACTTTTCCCAAAAATACAACCACTCGAAGTCGACTAATCAATTACATCCACAAATTCTGATAAAAAATAATCAGGTCGGCTTCTCCAAAATCTTTCCAATCCAAGCTCCTGTTAAGGAAACAAACTAATGGGGTGAGCGAAAGCTCAGTGAGGCCAAGAAAAAAAAAACATGCAAATACATAGTTCAAGTAACAATAACGTTTGTACAAGAATTAAAGCCAGAAAGTTCAAATAATTCACAATTAATAATAAAACACGATTAATAAGGATACGGGAGCTCTCAGGAGCTAAATTTCACTTGCTTTGTCAAGGCTCGATCCAATACCTCCACGTGATGACACTCCGTCAACCGGATAGGTATTAAGTCCGTAGAAACTCCACTTACTTCCCCCATCCATCATTTCACTGTCTTGGATCCGTGACCAAACACGCACAAAAAGGGTGATACTACACGAGTATGCCGAACAAGATCTCAAAAGATCAAGTTTTGTTTTTATAATATTCTCATGGTTCATCGAACTTCTCGACCAGGCCCATGCCGGTTCGAGTCGCAAGATTAGCCAATGAGATTTGGGTGTCCCCCACGAGTACACGTATAATAGTCAATGAGATTTACTCCAATCGACATCCAAGTTCAAATTTAATACAAACCACGTTCAAGTAAGTTAAGTAATAAGTCAAATAAAGGAGAGCGAGTGCGATGAAATACACACTTGCCTCATCAAGTTATGTTTACGTATACAAGTAAGATTAATCAGGTAAACACAACAATTCATGCACTTGACACTCACCAATTCAAAAGTAATTGAACAAGTAAAGTCTTTAATTGTTCTCTCCGAGATTCTTTTCAAGACTCGCTTGAGCACTTGAAGAAATAGTGACCATACATCACTCACGTAAACTCACGACCACTTATCATTCAAGGAAGAAAGTGCATTCGTTTAAACGTAGAACAATGCCTCAAGAGAGCTTTCTCTATTGAAATTCAAGATTTAAAAGTAAGGATTTAAAGTCACAAGAAAAACTTGTATCCTCCATGAAATCAAGTTAGAAATGAACTATCAATCTCAAAAGGAAGTGGGAGTTCTTAAAAGTTCATTTCTTATGAAACCAGGAATTTTCAGCTTTACGCGACAAAACTTGGAAAATTAGATCTTGAGTTTGGTAAGTCCAAAAATGGAAAAATTTATACCATTGGAAACTAGATTCAAAGTACTAAAACTTCTTAAAAGAACTTTTCCAAGATTCTGACAAGAAAGCATTCAAATTTCAGCTCAAAGTCACAGTTTCGTGAAGACAGGACAGAACCAGTCTTGGTTTTTCAGCAATGTTTGGAAATTCGGCAAATTCACAGGAAGTGAATCAGCCTCTGAAATTTATAACACAACAAGAGTTCCAAATCAAGTTTAAAACACAACAAGAAGAGCTAAATTCGGAGTTTTGAACAACAAAATATAATAGTTTGAAGTTGGCTGATTTTAACAATCTGTTCAGAGGATTTCCAATCACCAAGCTTCAACACAGTTTTGAAATTAGACCATATCTAATTATACACAAGTCCAAATTGAGAATGGTTTATGGCGTTAGAAACTAGGTTCAAAATGCTACAATTCATCAGAAGACATTGTTTTCAAAATCTTTTCACAAATGAGACAAAATTGAGCCACAAGATACAGCTTCCCAGTTTCTCTCGGACAGACAGGCAAAATAGGACAGTCTACTTTGCCGATTCACTACGGTTTACTCCAAATGAACTAGCAAGGGATTCTTATACCATTTGAAAGCTGTGAATGTGTAGTTTTGAATGCCATAAATAGCACTCAATTTTGACTTTTGTACAAAGAGTTATGTTCAAACAAAGTACCAGTGGCCGACTGCCAGGACAACAAATTTCCAGATTTCAAACTTTTCCAAAACTCAAGTTTTATGCAATCATTTGAGGTGAATTTTGAAAGACACTTTCTACACACATAATAAAACATATATCAATCAGTTTAGCAGCCATATAATCAACAAAATTTTGAATTTAAAGCAAGACATCAAAACAGAAATTTCGGCCAGCTCACTCTCACGGCTTCCTTCAAATTTCTCTCCACTATCAAACCATAATCAAGCTATAATCCACATAAACAACAAAAATCAAGCAATATCCTCAAGTGAGCTACCTCATAGGCCAGCTCAAGAATGCTAGCCTAGAATGTAAAGCAAGATAAAAGCTTCCTCAAGTCATCTAGCCTACTATCTTGATTAGGGTTTCAAACCCATGAAATCCAAGCTCTAATCTTAGTAAAATTTGAAAGGTTAAAGGAGATGAAGGGGGTTACCTTCCAAGCAACTAAACCCTAGTTGTAGGTGAGAGTTTCCTCCAAAATTTCACCAAGAAACTCCACAAGATGGCACCTTTCTTCAAGTTAGAGTGAAATTCCAACTGGTTTGTGAGTTGGATGATGAAAAGCAAGCAAACTTGGAGTTAGAAGATGAAGTTTTCTCTTCCCCTTTTCTTCCCTTGGTGGTCCGAAAATGAGAGATGGTGAGGGAGTGTTGGTGGTTTGAATCTTGTGGAGGAAGAATGAGGAAAAAGCTAACTTTAAGTTGGTGCACAAAGTCAACCCTTAATAGTAACTCAATAGGGTTTTGTACTACCATTTTCTCTCTTGTTTGTTACACTAATACACTAAACCTCCAAGGTATTCATACTTACTAGTCTAGAATTAATTCTCCAAGATCATTGCACTCTCGGACTAAACATTGCCTCAAAAAATGTGTATTCACTATTTCTTACTAAACGAACTGCAGAAAAATTAAATTTACTAACAAGACGTTTTAAAAATATAAATGAGATATTGTTCCATGTAAATGGATTTAAAATGGTTGAAATAAATTATTCGGAGAAAACGGGTGAATAAATAATTAAATAAACCAGTAAAATAAGATAAAAGTAAGTAAAAATTTGGGTCCTCGCATCTTGAACATCATGGATTTGAATTGGAAAACCCTCAAGTATCTTGGCACCAACTAGTGATGGTCCTGTTGCTCGTATCATTCCCCTCCTCTGGAAAGCGATTCGTCCTCAAATCGAGATTTGGCCAAAAGAAACACACACGTGTAGCAATAATAGATAACTTTTCATATTGTAAAGGGAGATGGAATTTGGTAATGGAAATAAACTAGAAATTTTTTTCCCACACAATTAAGGATTAAAAATAATAGTTTTGATGGGCTCCCAAATGTAGACACCAAATTTTGATTTTAAACTTTATTCATTTAATTAATTTAATTTTTATTTTATTTGTTTGATTTTAGGTTTTTGATTTTATTTTATTTTGTTTTGTTTCGTGTCTCTTGTTTTATTTTAATTGAGTTAAGAGTTTTTTGCACTAAATTTTTGAAAAAAAAGAAAAAAAATAGAGAAAAGGAAAAAAGAAAAATAATAAAAATGGCAAGTGAGGGGCATGCATTAGGACAAGTGTCCCCTTGAGTATTAGATAACAAAGCACCTAAGGGCTTAGGTGTTAGAGACACTTGGAGGCCTAAGATTTGGAGGAAAAAAAAAGAAATAACAAAAAAAGGAATGGCCGGCTGAGGAGAGGAAAGAGGGGCAGCGGAGAACCAAAGAAAAGCTGGGGAATTTGGGGGGATAACGGAGAGAGAACAGAAAAGGGAAGAAAAGAATAAGAAAATGGGGGCGGCTAAGGAAACAAAAAGAAAAGCTAGCTACGGAGAGAAAAAGAAAAACAGAGAGAGCAAGGAAAGTGGAAAAATCTGGAAATTGGGGGAGGGAGAGCTTCGGGACAAGACGAAAGGGAGTAAAACAAGAGAGAGAGAGTCAGAGGGAAAAACAGGAAAAAGGGAGAAAAGAGAAAAACAGAGGAGGCGGCGGACAGGAGGCAAAGGAGAGATCTTTTGGGAGAGATTGAAGAGAGCTTCGGCAAAATTGAGAGCTGCCCGACTAGAACAAGGAAAAGGAAAAAGCAAGCCTGAGAGCGGAAGAAAATCAGAAACCAGAGGGAGGTTTGAAAAAGGAGAAGGGAGGAGGAAAAATGAAAGGGAGAGGAAAAAAGGAAGAACGGAGCAAAAGAAAGAAAAAGGGAAGGAAAAAACAGAGAGTTGGGGGTTTCGGGAAACAGAGTTGAGAGTGAAAGAGAGGGTGAAGCCGGCGAGTTTGAGGTAGAGCAAGGTGGTGATAGCCGTACCAAGGCCGTCAACGTCACTGGTCCAGATGGGGGACCTGTTCAGGGAGGAAGCCGCGGCGGTGGAAAAGAGCAGAGGAGTAAAGCTGCGGAAAGCTTCAGAGCAAAAGAAAAACCAAACATCGTCCATCGGCAAGGAGTTGCTGTTGCCGCCCTGCCGCCAGAATCTACCACCACCGCCGCCAGAATCTACCACCACCATTTACAAATCCTCAATGCAAAAGCTCGGTAAGTTTCCTTTTCTTCTTTCCTCTCTTTAATTTTGCTGGCGGATGGGTGAAAACGAGAGGCAGGGACCTGATTGTTTCTTCCTTTCTTCTTTTTAGTAAAACTTTCATCTTTGTTTGATGACTGCGTAGTCATGTGGGGCAATATTTTTTGTTATGTATGAGAAATTTTATTGGGATGCTGTAAACTTGGGGCCAATTGTAGGCTCAATAGAACAAAGAATCATTGAAATTTTTAATACCCTTAACCTGTTCGATGAAATGCTCGAATGAAACCAATTGTTTTATCCCTTTCTGATATCTCGGTATCCATGTGAAGCGTATGATTTTGTTGGGAATGAGCAATCTGATTGGGATGCAGTAGATTTTTGGGGTTGCTACTCCACGAATAGGGGAATTAATTGGATTTTGTTAAGGCCCCCCTACTTGTCTGATAAATGCTCTTTGTAAAAGCTGGAAATAAAAAAATAAAAAAATAAAAACAATTCTGGAAAGATGACCGGCCTGCATTTTGCGTGTGAATAAAATCTGGTCGCATTTTCAGAAGAAAATAGTCTGAGTATTGCGAGGAAGACGAGCTGGGTTGGAAAATGTTTATGAATTCATAAATTGACCCCTGAACTTTATTTTTCTTTAATTGTGACCCCGAATTTTTGTGATAATTATAATTGTACCCCCAAAACTTTGTTAATTCTTGCAATTAGGTCCTTGCTTGTTTTAATTGCTCGAATGTAGGTGGTTTACATGATTTAGTGGATTCAATTTCATGTTTATTTTTATTCTTTGGTGATTATTTGTTAATTAAAGTGATGCCTTGACCTTTTCTTTGTATTTTGGAGGGTAAATGAATAATCTCACTCCATTAGGGCTCTAATTCAAGGGAGGTACACTCTATCCCTTATTCTTGCCTTTATTTGACCCTATGTACCTTATGTGACTTTATGTGCTCAATTGCATGCCTTCATTTTATTTATTTATTTATTCGCTTTATTTGTTTTAATTCAGTATATTTATTTTATTTTAGTTCAATTTTGATCATTTGAAAGGCACTTGAACGCCAAAGTTGTAATAGCTAGGTTATTATTTTATTTATTTTATTCTATTTCCCCCTCTTAGATTGTAGTAGGCTCCCCCCTTTTTGTAATAGATAGGGCTTGTGTGCTATGTGTTTGTGTGTGCCTATATGCCTATGTGTTTAATCGCTTTCCCTAGGATTCTGCATCTAGATAAGCATGTTTATGTGTTACGTGCTATGTGGAACTAGGTGTTTTGCATGTCTACTTGCTTTTAGTATTATACTTGATATGTGGATGGAATGCACGTTACCGTGGCTAGTCCAATGCTAGTCATGGTTACTTATTCCCGATCGCTCACAAGTCCAATGCTTGTGAGAGAGCGTTAGTAAAGGGCTAGTCCAATGCTAGACCCAATAGGGCCGTCCCTCGCTACAACATACTTGCATATGCCCTCACTACATTTTCATGCATTTTTCTTAGTATTTTTACATTTTTGCATGATCCTTTCCCCTTTCCCACATTCAAAGTATGATCTTTAGGATTTTGCATTTCACTCTAGTCATTAGGGTCATTTGCCTGATTAGACTAGGGAGCCACCCTTCTGGTAAGGGGAATGGACGAGTTTGGCTACATATAGCCTTAGCACGCTCATTCTTTTTCTAACCGAAAGGAAAAGCAAAAGTCACGATTTAGGGTCTCCTCGTACCCATCTTGCTTGCATTCCTTTTAGGGTTCATGCATTTCATTTATCCACTATCACTTTGCAATTTTACTCCACATTCTATCCTTTGTTCCACATTTTCACTTCACACAACTCTTATTTTGCACATTTTCACTCTGTCACTTGCACTTTATATACTACCACTGAGCACACATGCACCTCACACTATCACTTTACATACCTCACCTTGCACCCCTATTTGCACACCCCCACTTACACACTATTATTTTTATTATTACTTTTTCACTTCACACAAGCTCATGTTTTCGCATTGCATGCATTCATTCCACTCATTCTTACGTCATTAGCATTATTCGTGACCTCTTCGAGGGCTTATCCTTGGCTATCACAACTCATGTGATCTAGTCCGATCGAGCTTCTAAGAGATATTTGTCCCTTTCGATTCATCATTAGATTTAGGATTGCGTTCACATTAGTTACATCCAAATGCGAAACATTTTTTGGTTAGAAATTAGGAAAATTATGACTAAATCATGCAACTAGCTTAGGCTAGGTAGAGAGGGTGCCTTAGACATTGTCTTTGCCTTCCCTCTCTTCAACCGCGACCCCCGAACCATTTTCTCTGATTTACCGTAGATTTTGGAGTCAATCTAAGAAGGTTTTTTTTACATTTTTAAATCCACATTTTTTTGGGTGACTTGGTACACCCTAACTCGATACCAAGTGGCGACTCTTACGCTCTTATCAAAACCTTTTTAGATTACTATTTTGGCCAAACCGTCGCATTTCAAAGTCCCATGGCCTTTTTCTTTTTCACACATATCACCAATTTTCAAAACCTTACTTCACTCATTCTTATTTTTATTAAAAATGGGGCGCGACAGCTTGGCGACTCCACTGGGGACCTCTTAAGTAGGTCCGAGCACTTGATTTAGTTATTCTTATCCTTTTCTACCCTTTTTCATGTATTGCATTTGGATGTTTAGGGTTGCATTTTTCCTTTTTAGGATTTTTACATTTCGCGCGTATCAACTCACTCCCTCATTTGCGTACGATTTGATGGATGGATGGTTTATGTATGTGATTCCGCGCATTGCATTGCATTTGGGTGGGGGAATATTACCCTAGAGCCTCGCGTTGGTTCTCGATCCCTCCTCTCAAAATAAAAAGCACTTCATACGTGCATGTATAGTTTATTTATCCTATTTTTTCTTTTTCGTGGGCGTTTCCCACACCACCCTGTAGGATTAGGATTGATTTCCTTAGGTAGGCGGATGGTGTGCACTGCGCCCATAGCGATGCCTAGGGGATCACTCGAGCCACCGACCGAAGGCCTTGGGAGTGATGACCCTTCGCCTTTAGGTCTGAAGGCTTGGGAGCCGAAGCCGTATTGAGTCTAGATGCATTAGTGAACCAAATCTCATGCATCCATAATAGAATTACCTAGGGTAGAGTTGACCGTATCCTGAATTAGGGATACTAGGCACGAGGGGAGGGATTCCAACCCTCTTTCCTTATTTTTGCTATATTTATTATTTGATTGCCACAACGTGTTATGTGTTGAACTAACTTTCTTTGTTTCTTGTCTTTTGCATTCACAAACGTTGGGAAATAAGAGGTCTGGTGTGACGACCCCACCTCTCCCAAGGGCGAACCCAAGGGTATCGGCGGGCCGCCTGCCTAGCTCGCGCCAGGACTCGAAACACAAAACTAATAAAATGATAGTAAACCAAAAGAGAACTGTCTATAATATATACAACCACCACAAGTTCTATTTACATCTTCAAAAGCATCAAGTCAAACCTCTCTAATATACTTTAACAACAACCAGTAGAAGGTAGACCCTAAGGAGGGTCCTTATACAAACCACCAAAACAAAAACAAACATCCTAACTGTCCAACTATTACAAACGAGACCTAACTATACTAACGGCAGAGTCCCAAAGTTCCCCGCGTCGTCCCCTGCTAAGGAAAACAAAGGAAACGGGGTAAGCTAGAAGCTTAGTAAGTAAACAGGGGTAAAAACGTAAATTTCACGTAACCACATTTACATAGTAGGAGTAAAGCAAAAGCAGAAAAATAACATCACATGATAAGGATACATATGGCTTCAAAGCCAAGTCATTTGCCATGCGTGATCTCCTGTCGACACTCCGTCGACCATAAATAAGGTCCGTAGAACTTCACTTGTACACCCACCGGACACCTTATCACCCTCACTGGCCAGTCACCTCACAAACTTGCCCAGGCGAACGAAATCACAAACTTGAGCTTGAGTCACAAGCTCGGGTCACAAACTTGGTTCACAACTCGGTGAACCGGATTCACAAACTTGGTGACCTCAATCCAAGTTGGACTGACTTCGACCAAGCCCTAACCGGCTCGAATAGTCCCTCGAGGTATTGAGATCAGCCCCAAACTCACAAATTTCACAAAATTATTCAAAAGTTACCCTGAGCCACAAGCTCAAGGGTTTTAATTCCAAAATTGCTCATATACACAAGCCATGTATAGATAGGTGCGCAGATTAGGGTCTAGGTCGAGTGCGATAAAGTACACCCTCGCCTAGGTACCCTCTTCATATAAATCGAAACACATAAGCAACGAACACACAAGAGCGGCCTGAATACTTACTCAAAATACCAAAAGTAGTACTAAAGAAAAATCGCTTCGCGCGTGTTCGCTAGTAGTGGGCCCCACCGGCTCCGCCTAGCTCACCACTGTCTGAAATAGAAGATTTTACCACATTATATCACAAACGGCTACTAACAGATCCAAAACAAGCAAAACGGCAAAAATCGGCACACGCGCTCGCGCGGAACGGCAAACGGAAACGGCCAAATCGGCCATCTCAAACCGTTTTGATCAAAGGTTAGGCTAGGAATATCGGATCAAGGTGAGCGAGACACCGTTTCGAAGCTATGAGGAAGGCCTACGATTCTCATGAAGACACCTTAAACTAGATCCGAATCAACACAAGTCGAAATCATGGAAAACGGTACCAGAAGTTTGCACTTTGAATGACAGACAGGGTCTGTTTACTGGACCATAACTTCTAGCTCACAAGTCCAAATCAGGAAATTCCAAAGGCATTAGAAAGCTGAGACATAAGGTTAAAACTTTGATGTTTTGGCCAAGACCTGAATCCACTCAGAACAGAACGAAAATTGAGTGCCAAAGTACCCGTCAGAACTGTCCAGATACAAGGCAGTTCTGACGATCAATCTTGTTTTGGTCATAACGGAAGCTACGGAACTCGGATTTCGATGCACTTTATACCGTTTCGAAGCTGAGACCAAGATATACATTTCTTAAGAAGGAGTTGACACCCAGATCGTACGGGATCAAAACGGAAAACCCAAGGTCAGAAGCTGAAATTCAAAACGTACACAAACTAATGTCTAAAACAGGCCTGAGTGTTCTGTCTATAACTCAGAATACGCTAATCCGTTTGACCTGAAATTTTACAGAAAGATTCAGGACTTAAGGGGCTACAATGTTGAAGAAGGAAACTTTGTCCATTTTTGAAGGTAACAAGGTCAAAAATGCAAGACACTATACCAGAATCGCAAAACAGGTTCACAAACCGTATTCTAGTACAAACATCATAACTCAGCCTACACAAGGCCAAATCCAGAAATTCCAAAGCCATCCGAAATCTTAAAAACAGAGCTACATTTCATCAGAAGACCTAAACACCCAAATCCAAAAAAATTCCAGGCAAAACAACCCATTTCAGACGCAGTTCTAACATCCTGATGAACCCAGAACAGCAATAGTAATTTCGGCTTATCTCATTCTACACTACTCCGATTGACCTGAAATTGTACAGGCACCTTTAAAACATCAATACCTACAACTTTCATGTTTTAAGCCAAGGCCAATTCGGCCTCTATCTAGGACCAAAAATTTCGGACAGAATGAAGAACCAAGAACCCTAATTTTCCAGAATTTCTTCCAAAACAGAAATTGATTGCAATTATCAATCATTTACACCTACTAGAGTTATTAAACATCATTTCCAATCATCAAAGATAGCCACACCATCATGATCATATTAAACCAGAAAAATCACCAATAAATTGAAAACTTCATCAATTCATCCAAAAGCAAGAAATAACCACAAAATTCATCACTTTAACTATCACTAGGCATCAATTAAGCTTCATTAGATGAAGGAGAAGGTTCATTCATTACTCACCTAGTAACACAAGAGAGAGAGAGTTGCTTGACACCTTAGCTTCTCCAAACACTTCACCAAACTACTAAATAACACCTAATGAAGAGATTTTATGGAGTAGAAACAAGTTTATGTGATTGTTTTGGAAGATTTGAGCTAGATAGAAGCTAGAAATTGGAAGAGTTTTCTTTCTTCTTTGTTCAAGATGGCCGACCAAGAGGGAGGAGGAAAGAGTGAATTTTTGGTAAGTTTTTGAGATATTTTAACTAAATGGTAAAAAGTCAAAAAAATGAATAGTTGTCGAACAAGTCCAACCAATGAGATAGTGACACTTGTCACTCCATTTAAAGCATCTCTATCCTTTTTCTCTCTCACATCAATCACATCACAACCTCTACTTATCTCTTAACACCCGATAAATTTCACCCAGTGTCCGGAACTTAACCTAAGTGGCCGAATTTTTCCAAACATTTCGCACTAGCGGGTCCCACGTCCGTTATATATCCTTAATTTCTCAAAAACTAACCGATACTAGAAAAATCATCTAAAACCTATATTTACTCATAAGAATTATCTGGGGAAAGTTCTAGTAAAGAAAAATGTAGAAAAGGCGGGCGATAAAGAAAGAAAAAAAAACCCACTTAAACTTTCTAATAAAATAAACTAGGGTTTTCAACCTTAACCGAGGTTAGGGTTTTACTCCTTAGCCTTAAAACCCGAATTCCATCCCACCGATTTACGAATAACCCTCATCTCAGCTTACGGACGGACTGGGGCCTCACATCTGGCATGATCTCCTTTTAGAACCTACCCTTGTAAATAGGTTATTGCACGTTTAAAGATTTTGGTATATTGCATATATAGATTAATAATTGCATATCATTTTAGGCCCACCCTGGCATATAAAGGGTCCTTTTAGGTCATGATATCGTTTAAATTGTATATTTTATTGCTTTGATAAAATGGCATCATGCATAAACCGTAGAAGGGAATGCCATTTAGGGGATCCCACAATAGGAATAAACCACCTTATGTCTCGGACAAGTAGTCCAATGAGACTTGCATGTTTATGTTTCTTGTACCTTCCAAAGGGGTAGTGCACAAGGTAAGGTAGGGTCCGATCTTTTTCCATAATCGTAGAACAAATTTTGCACATTAGAATATGAACATCTAAAAATCATTTTTTGGCCATTTATCAAAAACTGGTAAAAATCCCTTGCGTAAAGGACATTAATTTGAAGAAATTTACAAATGATCCTTCTTTGTTGAGACGATAAACATATTGAGGTCAAATCTTGATTTTAGAAGACTCATAGACTAATGCATCGCAATGATTTTTTGAAACTACCAATAGGTAGACAATTCAATAAACCATCATTTCCATTCAATTCATTTGATCAAATTATCCATCAAATTCATCCAATTTATTTGGTCAATTCATTCATTTTAGGACAATATAGTCAATTTTGAATAAATCATCCATTTCAATCTTTTGACCAGTTTACCATTTTTAGGGCAATCCGGTCAATTTTGAATAAATTATCAATTTCATCTAATTCATTTGACTAGTTTACACTTTTTAGGGTAATCCGGTCGATTTTAAATAAATTGTCAATGTCATTCAATCCATTTGACCAATTAGGGTTTCAATGTCGAATTTCAAATTGGGAAACCTAGTCGATTTTGAGAAAACCATCCATTGCATCCAGCCATTTGGTCGGTTGGGGTTTTGACCCATGCTTCACTGAGAAAATTTGTCAACGAATTTCAATCTCTCCAATAGGAAGTTCGTCAAGGTCAAACCGGTGCGTTTTTACAAATTCTTGTATCGATCAAAGTGATCAATCCATTCGGACGTTGTCCTCATTTTGACAAATGTCTCTCGTCACTCCAATTGACCAAATTTTTCAAATTATTTTTCACTCAATAAGTTGATCGGATCCATCAGGTATTGTATAGTGCCTACCCAGAGGATTGCATTTTTCATGCTAGGCCAACCCTTGGCGCAAAAGAGCTCCCCCATAAGGACATGCATACCGATTTTACAATTTTGCTTACTAACTCTGGGTATTTTTCTTTTATTTTTCCCCCTCACCCCTGCATTCATAAAAATATTTGAATAATGTGAAAATATTTTTCTATATCTGATAACAATTTTGATCTAATAAAGTTTGAAAATTACAAGTATTACTTGATTCTTGGGCGGACCCTGCAATGAAAACATGAAGGATCTATTTGGAAGCGCTAGGCTAAAGCCTCTAAGAGACTTCATCATTATTTTTCAAAGAAAAGAAAAATTGTGTTCCAAAAAGGAGGCAAAAAGTGTGTATATGTGGAGCTCTTCAGAAGTCTTTCTCTTCTCATTTGTAGAAATTTTGTTTCAAGCTTTTTTTCAGCAATAAAGTTTTTTATTTATACAGTTGTTGTTTTGTATATAATCATGTATATTTCATTCTTTTTTGGCTATTTGAGGGATTTCATGATGAATTTTAAGAAATAAGACCAAATTGAGATTTTTCAACCTTTTGCCTGAAAATTCACACTAGATTGGTGATCTG
>NW_020864606.1:21080-73104 GCF_003713205.1 Coffea eugenioides
TTAGGCTAAACCCTCGAAGAGATTTCATAATTGTTTTTCAAAGAAAAATTCTGTATATTTGATTTGTTAATACATTTTTCAAATTGTTTTTCATAATTGTTTTTCAAAGAAAAATTCTGTATATTTGATTTGTTAATACATTTTTGTCCCAAAAAGAAAAGGAGGCAAAAAAATGTGTATAAGTGGAGCTCTTTAGAAGTTTTTCTCTTCTCATTTGTATTATAATTGCACAAGAAATTTTGTTTTAAACTTTTTTCAGCAATAAAGTTTTTAGACAATTATTTTTTGTATATATTCATGTACATTTCATTCTTTTTTGGCTATTTGAGGGATTTCATGATGAATTTTAAGAAATAAGACCAAATTGAGATTTTTCAACCTCCTGTCTGAAAATTTACAAGTGTATGCTTTCTAAAATCCTTACAATAAGAGTGCTCAGAATTTAAAAGAGGTCATTCAAAAGACCCAATGAGATACCTTTTCCTCCTTCACTATACAATTCATATTTTTTGCCCACTTCTATTAGCTTCCCTAAAATCAGTCACATTGATTGATAAATTGTAAATTGGGGCAATCTTTGCTTGAAAATGTCCACTGTATCTAACCGATTCAATCCACATCTAAGTGAAAGCAAAAATGTACATCACTTCTTCTTTGTTTTGAAAATTTGGAATGATACTTTAGGCTTTCGTTTCTCTATAGACTTTATCATTTGCTTTCCCATTTGAGCCTTAAAAGAATAATTTCATTTCAAATAAGGGCCTGAATGATAATTACCCTACATTGGGAAAACTTTCAAAAGGGAATGGGTTCTCAATGAGCTATTCTTTACTTTGGTTGTCATGAAGCGTAAGAATGATGCTTTGGCCATCGTTTCTACAACCTAAACACTGTTTACCCCTTGCATCCTGATTTGAGCCAAAATAGGTGGTTCTTTTCGAATGCACCTATGATTGCATCCCATATTGGGGAAGGAGATTGGGGAATTTTGCAAAACAAAAAAACAAAAAAAAAGATGCTAAAAAAAAAAGAAAGAAAAGAGAGAAAAAGGAACCGCAAATTGGGGAAATTTGATTCTACCTGGGTTTCAATTTTGAAAAGAAAAGAAAAAGAGAAAAAGGAAGAGTTTTGTCCGACGAACCACTTATGGATGAACAAGAGTCTTTCTCAGTCAATTAATTCAGATACATGTAAGAAATTTCGCATTAATGAAAGTTTCCTTTCAGGTCAATGTGGAACGGAATAAAGTCAGGCCCTCTTCTTTCCAATCAAACATTTTATCCCTAGTTATCCCTTTTGAACCTTCAGAATAAATATTTCGTTTGGCAACCCTTGAGAATCGCAAACCCCACATTGGGGTAAATTGAGTTTTGAAAAAAAGAAGGAAAAAGAAAAACCCCAAACTGGGGCAAATTTAATTTTTGAAAGAATGCCGAAAGAAATGAAAATGAAAAAAAAACCTCGGTGAATGAAACGACCGAAGGCCAGAAAAGAGAAGAAAGAAAAGGTGGAAAATGAAAAAAAGCCTCAATGGAGAATGAACTGGGACAAGCTTTGATTTAACCCTAAAATAGGGTTGGCGCAACAATGCGATCTCAGATTACTTAAACCACTTTTGAAATCTGCCTTCAAGTCTTAACTTTTCTAAACACCCCACCAGACCCCATTACAAAAGTCGAAAGTCCTGACTTCTGTTCTTTGCAATGGCCCTGTCAAGAAAATTTCTGATGCCAGGAAATTTTGGCTGTATTTCTGAATTGCTTGGGTATGGGGTTGACACTACTCACCATGTAAAAACCCACCAGGTCGAGAAAAAGAAAAAAGAAGCAAAAAAAAAGAAGAAAATTCGACGCTGAAGTCCCTGGTGAATGATGAGAAAAATGTAAACAAAGTCCGAGATCTTTGAGTACGAAATGAGAGCAATTTTGAGAAAAATGCGATCTTCGGTGCAATACCCTCTGAAATTTTTTCTTTAACTATCGTTTTCCAGCCGCATTACAAGCTCATGAAGTCCATCGCTGACTTATCCCTCATGACAACTCAAAGCAAGGGTTACGCTCCTAAAAAATCTACCTGTCACTCATGATCATAAGATTATAACCTGTTTCCGCATGTTTTGGTATCGTTCGTACCTCTCTGTTGCAAGCTCACAAAGTTTATGTGTTGACTAAGTTTTCTTAAGGAATAAGGGTAACAAACTTTTTGCTTTCACTAAGATGTGATATCGAATGGGCACAAAAATAAGACAAATCTTGACCTCCCATTTCCTTTAGCCACTTCCAAATCAGAAATAACGCCCACTTGATTGGTCCTGAAAGATGAGCCAACAAGAAGTGGTGACCCATTACCCTAAGCACCGATGCTAAGGTGAGGAAGAAATCTTCTGTGATTTGGTTTTATTTCGAGAGATTCCTCATGAAATTTTCTGTTAGGAAACATAGTTTCTTACATTGTTCAAATAAATGGAGAGTCATCCAAACAAATTTTTGCAATTAAATGGGTCCACACTGGGGCAAATTTTCATTTGAGAGATTTTGCAAAATGGGCCCATACTGGGGCAAATTTTTGTTTATGAGATTTCGTAAAATGGGCCCACACTGGGGCAAATTTTTCGTAATACATTTGAGGTTTTCGTGCAAGAATCAAATAATACATTTTTCGAATCAATCACGTTGCTCTTTTCATGAAATTGAAGTGCATATCATACTTTGGTAAGCCCTCTGTGCAGGTATTTATGGCTGAAATCGACGAAAGAGCATCTGGTGATGTGGAAGGCCGATGCCGAAGAAAGAGAAGAAAGAAGGGAAAAAGACCCTACACTGGGGCAAATTATTTTTGAAAAGGTTCTCTCGAAAAGATCAAAAAATCAGAAAAAAAAAGAAAAAAAATCAAAAGATCAAAAAAAACAAAAAAACAAAAAAAAAATCAGAAAAGTCAAAAATCAAAAAAATCAAGTTTAACTTCTTGTTTCTCGACAAATCAAATTTAATTTCTTGTTTCTTTGAAAGATCACGTTGGGCCTGGATTTTGTGCCGCCAACATCACAAAAATCACGTTGGGCTTGGATTTCGTGCCACCAAAATCACAAACGTCACGTTGGGCCTGGATTTTGTGCCGCCAACATCAAAAAAATCATGTTGGGCTTGGATTTCGTGCCACCAACATCACAAACGTCACGTTGGGCTTGGATTTTGTACCACCAACTAAGGCAGGCTCGGGTGTAACCCCACTGACCAATTGTCAAAGCCTTTCGTTTACATTGCCACTAGCCGTTGGGTTAGTCCCACTAGTGAGCATTTCATTTTGCACTGCCACTAGTCGTTGGGTCAGTCCCACTAGTGAGCACTTCATTTGCATTGCCACTAAACATGGGTTAGTCCCACTAGTGCGCATTTCACCGCCACTGAACATGGGTTAGTCCCACCAGTGAGCATTTCATTTTGCACGGCCACTAAACATGGGTCAGTCCCACTAGTGAGCACTTCATTTGCATTGCCACTAAACATGGGTTAGTCCCACTAGTGCGCATTTCACCGCCACTGAACATGGGTTAGTCCCACCAGTGAGCATTTCATTTTGCACGGCCACTAAACATGGGTCAGTCCCACTAGTGAGCACTTCATTTGCATTGCCACTAAACATGGGTTAGTCCCACTAGTGAGCATTTCATTTTGCACGGCCACTAAACATGGGTCAGTCCCACTAGTGAGCACTTCATTTGCATTGCCACTAAACATGGGTTAGTCCCACTAGTGCGCATTTCACCGCCACTGAACATGGGTTAGTCCCACCAGTGAGCATTTCATTTTGCACGGCCACTAAACATGGGTCAGTCCCACTAGTGCCCATTTGCAACTAACAACATAGTAAGCATTCTTCATGGGTCAGTCCCACTAGTAAGCACTTCATTTGCATTGCCAGTAAACATGGGTTAGTCCCACTAGTGAGCATTTCATTTGCATTGCCGCTAAACATGGGTCAGTCCCACTAGCGTGAATTTCATTTTCATTGCCACTAAACATGGGTTAGTCCCACTAGTGTGTATTTCATTTTCACTGCCACTAAACATGGGTCAGTCCTACTAGTGAGCATTTCATTTGCATTGCCGCTAAACATGGGTCAGTCCCACTAGCGTGCATTTCATTTTCATTGCCACTAAACATGGGTCAGTCCCACTAGTGAGCATTTTATTTTCATTGCCGCTAAACATGGGTCAGTCCCACTAGCGTGCATTTCATTGTCGTTAAACATGGGTCAGTCCCACTAGCGTGCATTTCATGCTTCATTGCCACTAAATATAGGTTAGGCCCACTAGTGAGCACTTCATTTCTTATTCGAGTCAGTCCCATTTAAATTTCTTGTTTGGGTCAGTCCCGATTTAAATTTCCTGTTAGGGTCAATCCCCTTTTAAAATTTCCTGTTAGGGTCAGTCCTCCTTTTAAATTTCTTGTTCGGGTCAGTCCTCTTTTAAATTTTGTTCGGGTCAGTCCCGTTTTAAATTTTCTGCTCGGGTCAGTCCCGTTTTAAAATTCTCGTATGGGTCAATCCCATTTTGAAGTTTTTGTTAAAGAGGTCAGTCCTCATTTCAAAGGCGTCAGTCGTTCAAGTCGTTCGCCGCCGAACAACACAGGTAAGTACTTGGTGTCTACTTCTTTGTCTCAAGTTTTTCCAAAACTCAGACAAAGAGGGGCAAACTGTAGACACCAAATTTTGTTTTTAAACTTTATTCATTTAATTACTTTTAATTTTTATTTTATTTGTTTTGATTTTAGGTTTTTCATTTTATTTTATTTTATTTTGTTTTGTTTTGTTTCGTGTCTCTTGTTTTATTTTATTGAGTAAGAGTTTTTGCACTAATTTTCGAAAAAAAAAGAAAAAAAAAAGAGAGAAAAGGAACAAAATGGAAAAAGGAAAAAAGAAAAATAATAAAAATGGCAAGTGGGGGGCATGCATTAGGACAAGTTTCCCCTTGAGTATTAGATAACAAAGCACCTAAGGGCTTAGGTGTTAGAGACACTTGGAGGCCCAAGATTTGGAGGAAAAAAAGAAATAACAAAAAAAGGAATGGCCGGCTGGGGAGAGGAAAGAGGGGCAGCGGAGAACCAAAGAAAAGCTGGGGAATTTGGGGGGACAACGGAGAGAGAACAAAAAAGGGAAGAAAAGAATAAAAAAATGGGGGCGGCTAAGGAAACAAAAAGAAAAGCTAGCTACGGAGAGAAAAAGAAAAACAAAGAGAGCAAGGAAAGTGGAAAAATCTGGAAATTGGGGGAGGGAGAGCTTCGGGACAAGACGAAAGGGAGTAAAACAAGAGAGAGAGAGTCAGAGGGAAAAACAGGAAAAAGGGAGAAAAGAGAAAAACAGAGGGGGCGGTGGACAGGAGGCAAAGGAGAGATCTTTTGGGAGAGATTGAAGAGAGTTTCGGTAAAATTGAGAGCTGCCCGACTAGAACAAGGAAAAGGAAAAAGCAAGCCTGAGAGCGGAAGAAAATCGGAAACCAGAGGGAGGTCTGAAAAAGGAGAAGGGAGGAGGAAAAACGAAAGGGAGAGGAAAAAAGGAAGAACGGAGCAAAAGAAAGAAAAAGGGAAGGAAAAAACAGAGAGTTGGGGGTTTCGGGAAACAGAGTTGAGAGTGAAAGAGAGGGTGAAGCCGGCGAGTTTGAGGTAGAGCAAGGTGGTGATAGCCGTACCAAGGCCGTCAACGTCACTGGTCCAGATGGGGGACCTGTTCAGGGAGGAAGCCGTGGCGGCGGAAAAGAGCAGAGGAGTAAAGCTGCGGAAAGCTTCAGAGCAAAAGAAAAACCAAACATCGTCCATCGGGAAGGAGTTGCTGTTGCCGCCGCTGCCGCCAGAATCTACCACCACCATTTACAAATCCTCAATGCAAAAGCTCGGTAAGTTTCCTTTTCTTCTTTCCTCTCTTTAATTTTGCTGGCGGATGGGTGAAAACGAGAGGCAGGGACCTGATTGTTTCTTCCTTTCTTCTTTTTAGTAAAACTTTCATCTTTGTTTGATGACTGCGTAGTCATGTGGGGCAATATTTTTTGTTATGTATGAGAAATTTTATTGGGATGCTGTAAACTTGGGGCCAATTGTAGGCTCAATAGAACAAAGAATCATTGAAATTTTTAATACCCTTAACCTGTTCGATGAAATGCTCGAATGAAACCAATTGTTTTATCCCTTTCTGATATCTCGGTATCCATGTGAAGCGTATGATTTTGTTGGGAATGAGCAATCTGATTGGGATGCAGTAGATTTTTGGGGTTGCTACTCCACGAATAGGGGAATTAATTGGATTTTGTTAAGGCCCCCCTACTTGTCTGATAAATGCTCTTTGTAAAAGCTGGAAATAAAAAAATAAAAAAATAAAAACAATTCTGGAAAGATGACCGGCCTGCATTTTGCGTGTGAATAAAATCTGGTCGCATTTTCAGAAGAAAATAGTCTGAGTATTGCGAGGAAGACGAGCTGGGTTGGAAAATGTTTATGAATTCATAAATTGACCCCTGAACTTTATTTTTCTTTAATTGTGACCCCGAATTTTTGTGATAATTATAATTGTACCCCCAAAACTTTGTTAATTCTTGCAATTAGGTCATTGCTTGTTTTAATTGCTCGAATGTTGGTGGTTTACATGATTTAGTGTATTCAATTTCATGTTTATTTTTATTCTTTGGTGATTATTTGTTAATTAAAGTGATGCCTTGACCTTTTCTTTGTATTTTGGAGGGTAAATGAATAATCTCACTCCATTAGGGCTCTAATTCAAGGGAGGTACACTCTATCCCTTATTCTTGCCTTTATTTGACCCTATGTGCCTTATGTGACTTTATGTGCTCAATTGCATGCCTTCATTTTATTTATTTATTTATTCGCTTTATTTGTTTTAATTCAGTATATTTATTTTATTTTAGTTCAATTTTGATCATTTGAAAGGCACTTGAACGCCAAAGTTGTAATAGCTAGGTTATTATTTTATTTATTTTATTCTATTTCCCCCTCTTAGATTGTAGTAGGCTCCCCCCCTTTTGTAATAGATAGGGCTTGTGTGCTATGTGTTTGTGTGTGCCTATATGCCTATGTGTTTAATCGCTTTCCCTAGGATTCTGCATCTAGATAAGCATGTTTATCTGCTACGTGCTATGTGGAACTAGGTGTTTTGCATGTCTACTTGCTTTTAGTATTATACTTGATATGTGGATGGAATGCACGTTACCGTGGCTAGTCCAATGCTAGTCATGGTTACTTATTCCCGATCGCTCACAAGTCCAATGCTTGTGAGAGAGCGTTAGTAAAGGGCTAGTCCAATGCTGGACCCAATAGGGCCGTCCCTCGCTACAACATACTTGCATATGCCCTCACTACATTTTCATGCATTTTTCTTAGTATTTTTACATTTTTGCATGATCCTTTCCCCTTTCCCACATTCAAAGTATGATCTTTAGGATTTTGCATTTCACTCTAGTCATTAGGGTCATTTGCCTGATTAGACTAGGGAGCCACCCTTCTGGTAAGGGGAATGGACGAGTTTGGCTACATATAGCCTTAGCACGCTCATTCTTTTTCTAACCGAAAGGAAAAGCAAAAGTCACGATTTAGGGTCTCCTCGTACCCATCTTGCTTGCATTCCTTTTAGGGTTCATGCATTTCATTTATCCACTATCACTTTGCAATTTTACTCCACATTCTATCCTTTGTTCCACATTTTCACTTCACACAACTCTTATTTTGCACATTTTCACTCTGTCACTTGCACTTTATATACTACCACTGAGCACACATGCACCTCACACTATCACTTTACATACCTCACCTTGCACCCCTATTTGCACACCCCCACTTACACACTATTATTTTTATTATTACTTTTTCACTTCACACAAGCTCATGTTTTCGCATTGCATGCATTCATTCCACTCATTCTTACGTCATTAGCATTATTCGTGACCTCTTCGAGGGCTTATCCTTGGCTATCACAACTCATGTGATCTAGTCCGATCGAGCTTCTAAGAGATATTTGTCCCTTTCGATTCATCATTAGATTTAGGATTGCGTTCACATTAGTTACATCCAAATGCGAAACATTTTTTGGTTAGAAATTAGGAAAATTATGACTAAATCATGCAACTAGCTTAGGCTAGGTAGAGAGGGTGCCTTAGACATTGTCTTTGCCTTCCCTCTCTTCAACCGCGACCCCCGAACCATTTTCTCTGATTTACCGTAGATTTTGGAGTCAATCTAAGAAGGTTTTTTTTACATTTTTAAATCCACATTTTTTTGGGTGACTTGGTACACCCTAACTCGATACCAAGTGGCGACTCTTACGCTCTTATCAAAACCTTTTTAGATTACTATTTTGGCCAAACCGTCGCATTTCAAAGTCCCATGGCCTTTTTCTTTTTCACACATATCACCAATTTTCAAAACCTTACTTCACTCATTCTTATTTTTATTAAAAATGGGGCGCGACACCAAAAATGCTAGAAATTGGACAGCAAAGGAAAGTTGTGCACAATGGGAAAAGGAAAGTCACGAACTTACTAATCCTAAATAAACTAGGAATTGGAAACCCTAAGGACTCTTCTACCACTTAACCATGAATGGATACCAAAAACAAAAAAGCAAACACAAAAAATACAATCTGAATTTTTTTTAAAAAATTCGGATGAATAGTAACACGGATGAACAGTAATGCTACAGTAGCGATGAATAGTCCGAATATTTTTTTTTTTTTTGCTTTTGACGACTCGACACAAGGTTACGATTTCACTTGGAAGAAATTGAATTGGAATTTAAACTCTTGAAAAACCTGTTTTCAAGAACGTAATCACACCAAGAAATTCCAATATCGATCAATCAAGGGAGTAGGTTCGACTCACATGATAAAATCAAGAAAAGAAGAATAAATTTTTTTAATTCTTTTTTTAAATAAGATGGCGGCTTGGGTTTTGGTAGAAAAATAAATAGGCAAAATAAGAAAAGAAAAAGGATATTAACCTGGATCAAGAGTCGAACCTCTGATACCAATCTAACCTGGTAATCAGAGCTAGTTGACAACTTCTAGGTTATATCCTTCTTATTCTTCGTGTTTCTTTGTGTCATTCATGAATTTAAAAAAAAAAAGTCGTACTGTTCATCGTTCCTATTCATCGTCACTATTCTTCGTTATTATTCATCGTACTGTTCATCCGAAGTCACTGTTTACCCGTAACATTTTTTTTGTTTAGTTTAGTTGCCAATCTTTCTTGTTTCCTTGTGTTTGTTTGTGTCGTGTGTCAAAAAAAAATACAAATCTGGTCACTACTTGTTCTTGAAATCCGAAGTTCTAAATTAGGGTTTCTTGAACAAAAGGGTTGGAAAATTTTGTTTCTTGCACTACAATAAGGCAGTTTTACCTTTGTTCTTGGAAGTCTTGATAATATCTTGAAATGCTAGAAGTTCTTGGACGAAATCTTGAAAATATTGGATGGTTCTTGAACTTCTTGAAATCAAATTGACCATACCAAACCCTAGTTCTTGAATCTTGAAGTGGCGGCTGATCTTGTCCAAAAGTCATAGCCGAATTCTTGTCTTGAGTTGTGACCGAATTGGAAGAAAGAACAAAAGCAATCTGGTACAAAAAAAAGTGAACGCAAGAAAAGAAAAGGAAACCAGATTTGGAATCACAACTTAAGGAAACCAACTAGAATTTGGAAACCTAGTTGACTTGGGTTTGCAAAACAAATCCTAGTTGTACTTGAATTACCAAATTCTGATTGGTAACTTGTGCCATGTGGAAAATCAAGAACATCAGCTGCAAAACCTCCCCAAAATAACCAAGCAACCTTGCCTACAACTCCCAAAATACAGCCTAGTGCAATCGGGTAGAGTCCATCTAGGGTTCCAAAAAAATTCTACCCTTCTTACCTTGTTCGAGTCAAGTTGTGCAATCTATCTCATTGCAATTTGTCACTCTAGTCCATGAAGATCTTGCATGTGCAAGTTATTCAAGTTTCAAGTTGTGTCGTTCATTTGGTCTTGTCGAGCAAGGGCTTATTTGTCATTTATTTTCTATTTTGATTATTTATTTTAGTTTAATAAATTCGGCCAAACTACCCTTATTTTGGTCGAACATTAGATAGTATTTTTTACTTAATAAATTCGGCTAAGTTGTCCTAGTCTAGCCGAATTATTAGTCCTTAAATTTAGGGTTTAGATTGAATCCATTTCGCTTTAGAGTTCTAGTTCAAGTGAATTCAATTCACTTTAGGTTTTCAAGTTGTATGGCTATATATAGCCAAAGCAGGAACATTCATGATCAGATTTCATTGAATAAAATTAGTGAGTTTTCACTTTCTCTTTTTGCAAGAGAGCTTCTTTTGAATACTTGAGAATCTTCTCAGGTTATTCATCCAAACTTATCAATCAAGTACCTCCTTGATTGTGGCGTTCTGCTACCTACAATTTGATTCGTTAATTCGAGTAGTTGCGGGTTGAGATAATATCAAGATTGTTTGTGACTCCTAGGATTAAATTGGGTCAAATTCTCCGCTGCCAAACCGTTGGTGTAGTTGTGTAGATCGTATCAGTATATGTATCACATTAGTTGGTATCAAGTGATTGTTTACCTGTTCATCCGAGTTACTGTTCATCCGTGTTACTATTTATCCGAATTTAAAAAAAAATTCAGATTGTATTTTTTGTGTTTGCTTTTTCATTTTTGGTATCCATTCATGGTTAAGAGGTAAATGAGTCCTTAGGGTTTCCAATTCCTAGTTTATTTAGGATTAGTAAGTTCATGACTTTCCCTTTTCCATTGTGCACAACTTTCCTTTGCTGTCCAATTTCTAGCATCTTTGGGTGTCCATCAAAACTATTATTTCTAATCCTTAATTGTGTGTGAAAAAAATTTCCAGTTTATTTCCATTACCAAATTCCATCTCCCTTTACAATATGAAAAGTTCTCTATTATTGCTACACGTGTGTGTTTCTTTTGGCCAAATCTCGATTCGAGAACAATCGCTTTCAAGAGGAGGAGAATGATACGAGTAGTGGGACCATCACTAGCTCGTGCCAAGATGCTTGAGAAGAAATCGAATTGATTAGGTAGCGGAAGGATCTATCTTGATTAGGTTATGGATAAATTGGATGGATTCTAGACAATCAAGGACCGCTCGAGATTGAATAGGAGGGTAGAATAGTGCCACAATTCAACGTGATCTTGAATTGATAAGCCAAAACTTGAACAAAGGAGACACGACTCAATTTGTATCAAGGAACGTTCCCAAAGGAACAAGAAAGAGAAAAACTCTCAATTTTTATTCATCTCATCATTGTCTTACAATGGAATAAAAAAGGCCTATTTATAGCTAAAAACTAAACCACTAAGACTAATCCAATTTGGATAGGGATTTAGTCACTTATTTAATCACTAAGACTAATCCAATTTGGATAAGAATTTAGTCACTTATTTCCCTAACTACTTTTAAATGACTCAAATAGCTCATATAGTTGGCCATATTTATTCATAATAATAACTACCTAACCAACTAAATAAGAAAAATCAAGCAAAACAAAAGAAACTAAAAACATGAAGATCAAATAGCTAGCGCTCGATCCTCTTCATAACTTCATGTATTTCAACAGAGTCCTGAGCATCATGGATTGAATTGAGAAAATTCTCAAGCATCTTGGCACGAGCTAGTGATGGTCCCACTGCTCGTATAATTTCCCTCTTCTTGAAAGCGATTCGTCATCGAATCGAGATTTGACCAAAAAAAATACACAAGTGTAGCAATAATGGATGACTTTTTGTGTTGGTAATGGAAATAAACTGGAAATTTTTCTTTTTTTCCCACACAATTAAGGATTGGAAATAATAGTTTTGATGGACTCCCAAAGATGCTAGGAATTGGACAGCAAAGAAAAGTTGTGCACAACAGAAAAAGGAAAGTCACGAACTGACTAATCCTAAATAAACTAGGAATTGGAAACCCTGAGAACTCTTCTACCACTTAACCACGAATGGATACCAAAAATGAAAAAGCAAACACAAAAAATACAATCTGAATTTTTTTTTAAAATTCGGATGAATAGTAACTCGGATGAACAGTAGCGATGAACAGTAACGCTACAGTCCTCAGTGAACTGTCCCAATTTTTTTTTTTTTTGCTTTTGACGACTCGACATGACTTCACTTGGAATAAATTTAATTGGAAGTTAAACCATTGAAAAACCTGTTTTCAAGAACATAATCACACCAAGAAATTTCAACCTCGATCAATCAATGGGGTAGGTTAGACTCAACTGATAAAATCAAGAAAACAAGAATAATTTTTTTTAAAATAAAAAGCCGGCTAGGGTTTTGGTATAAAAACAAATAGGAAAAATAAGAAAAGAAAAAGGATATTAACCTAAATCAAGAGTTGAAACTCTGATACCAGATGATACGAACTCGATTCTCCAAGGACCGCTCGAGAAGAAATCGAATCGATCAGGCAGTGTAAGGATCTATTTTGATTAGGTTATGGATAAATTGGATAGATTCTAGACAATCAAGGACCGCTCGAGATTAAAAAGAAGGTAGAATGGCGCCACAATTCAACGCGGTCTTGAATTGATAAGCCAAAACTTGGACAAAGGAGACATGACTCACTTTGTATCAAGGAACGTTCCCAAAGGAACAAGAAAGAGAAAAACTCTCAATTTTTATTCATCTCATCATTGTCTTACAGTGGAATAGAAAAGACCTATTTATAGTTAAAAACTAAACCACTAAGACTATTCCAATTTGGATAGGGATTTAGTCACTTATTTAGTCACTAAGACTAATCCAATTTGGATAAGGATTTAGTCACTTATTTCCCTAACTACTTTTAAATGACTCAAATAGCTCATATAGTTGGCCATATTTATTCATAATAATAACTACCTAACCAACTAAATAAGAAAAATCAAGCAAAACAAAAGAAACTAAAAACATGAAGATCAAATAGCTAGCGCTCGATCCTCTTCATAACTTCATGTATTTCAACAGAGTCTTGAACATTATGGATTGAATTGAGAAAACCTCAAGCATCTTGGCACGAGCTAGTGATGGTTCCACTGCTCGTATCACTATACACTAATCTCAAGAAGTGCAATTTTGTACTGATCGTCTTGTGTTTCTAGGGTTTGTTATTAGTGCACAGGGGATATAAGTAGACGAGTCTAAGGTACGGGCTATCCAAGAGTGGCCGACCCCCAAGTCCATTGGGGATGTGCGTAGCTTCCATGGACTTGCAGGCTTCTATAGGCGATTTGTGAAGGATTTTAGCACCCAGGCAGCCCCACTCACCACGCTTATCAAGAAAAATGAGATGTTCACCTGGGGGGAGGAACAAGAGCACGCCTTCCAAGCACTAAAGGATAAGTTAACACATGCACCCGTTTTAACTCTACCTGACTTGTGACTCCCCCACTTCTCCCTAAAGCGAACCAAAGGGTATCTGCGGGACGCCTGCCCAGCTCTCGCCAGGACTCATGCAATATCCATTCAAGTTTAATGCAATACTAGACATCACAACCAGATAAAGTAAGGTCAAATAGCGCGGAAGCTTTCAAACTTAACGATGTTTAACAATTATCCAATCCTTACATCGGATTTCCAGAATACATCTCCAAACCCAAAATAAATAACAACCAAGATGTCTAGTCTAATACATTGGAAATCCTATTACAAAAGTACATCAAAAGGGAGTCCCTTCGAGTCTCATTCCAAGCCCATTCCTGTTAAGGAAAACAAATCTACAGGGTGAGCAAAACGCTCGTGAGGCCAAGAACACACATGCAAGCACGTTGTTCAGATAACATTCTCAATTTAACAAGTAGAGCAAAAATATTTCAATGAATGGCACTTTAAACGAGAAAAGTAAACAGAAACAATTGAAGGATACAGGAGCTCTTAGGAGCTATTTTCCACTTGCACAATCATGAACCTCCACAAGTTGACACTCTGTCAACCGGGTAGGTTATAGTCCGTAGAACTTCACTTACACGATTCCCTTTCACCTTACATACCCCTGTACCAGGCCCGCACGACATTTATGAGGTGATACTCCTCGAGCATGCCAAGCAAGACCTCTCAATAGGTCAAGCTTATAATCTCATGGTTCACTAAGGAGCCCGACCAAACCCATGCTGGCTCGAGTCCAAGGTTAGCCAGTGAGAGAATTGGGCACCCCCCACTGAACATGTAAGAGTCGAGGAGATTCACTCCAATCGACTTATGCAACCATAGCATAAAGTAACACTTAAACACGTCACGCAAGTTCACTTAACAAGTCACTTCATGTCACGAAATTCAAGTATACATCATGTAAATGAGAACGAGTGCGATAAAGTACACACTCGACTCAGCATTTTCAAAATCTCTATTTTTGATAACACTTAACACTTATCACGTATATCACATAATTCACACACTTGGCACTCACCAAGTAAACAAAAGAAGAAGTTTCACTGGAAGTTCAGGTGTCCACCGTGGGATCCTCTTGAAGGTCCTCGTGCGAGCCTGAGCAATTAATAATGAACAATCACTTATAAATCGCCAATTATCACGAATGATTGTACACTTGTACAATCTAGAAAATATCTCGAATGCGAGCCTAAATTACTCGCGAATCAAGGCTCAAAAGTGGGGTTTTAAATGTGACAGCCCCACCTTCCCCTAAGGCGAACCAAAGAGGTTAGCGGACTGCCTGCCCAGCTCTCGCCAGGACTAACGGTGCAGTATAGAGCGATCTTTCACGTTCCGGAACTTATAACGCGCGCAAATAAGGCAAAAGGGCAAAATAACCCAAAATAAAAGAAACAAAATCCGAAGTCGGCCATGAATAGTAACCGACTCGTCCGAACCCAACCAAACATCGAATTACATAAACCACATAACATTTAGCTTTTACAAACCAAAAATGACATTTAAAAGTGATACAAAAGTCGCTACATATATGGTTTGCCAAAACAAAAGTGAAAACGGCCCTAATGATACATTTAGGGTCCCATTTTATATACAATACAAAAGAGTCATTCATCTAGTTCATTCGGCAACCATTTATCAAAATTCATTCCAAAAGAGTCATATTCCTGTAAGAAAAACAAAAGGAACGGGGTGAGCTAATTGCCCAGTGAGAATACAACTCAAGCAACCAAGTTCATGGATACATCAAGCTTAACAGTCCAATTTACCAAAATAAATAAAGCCACACATTAATAATGAGGATAAAAGGATACGGGTGGCTCTCAAGAGCCCTTTTCCTCGTTTGAATTCTTGATCGGTCTCATTGACTCTCCGTCAATGTTTGAAAAGTAACCAACTGTAGACCCACTTAACTTCCATTCCCTTCCTCCTAACATTCCTCAACCGGGCCCGAAATCCAAACGCATGCATTGTGGTATTACTCGAGTATACCGGAATCGAGAGTCTCTCATACTACACGATTCCATATAACCTTACCCAAGGCTCATTAATTGTCACGACCAAGCCCTTGCTGGCTCGATTCAATCAACTACCAATGGGGTTGAGCTCATGGATAACATTTGAAGTCATGTATTTCATTTCATATAACATTTCATGTAAAATTCCAATAACTTTTCAATAACATGCGATACAATAAGTGAGAATGATAAAGTACACTCTCACTTCAATTAATTAACATTCAACCTCTCAAGTTCAAATATCAAAGCCATATAATAGCACATAAGTGAGTAGTACACTCACCAAGCTAGCACAATGTGGTTTCAAACACTTTAGTCAAAAGAACGTTGTGCACCACCGTCACGCCCTAAAAACATGCAAACAAATACAATGAGACTCGATAACGAGTCATAAACCAAGGCCAAACATGACCCCAATAAGGTTCCATAAACATTTACAAACAATAGAGGAAACCAGAAATTAAGAAAGGGCTTTAACTAAGGCCTTGATATGAAAACCGGATTTGACCTCATAATGCGGTAATGGCACAACTCTCACTACAATTATCGGATGGGGGTGTAAGACCCACCATTTCGAAGCCAAGAAACAGAAATACAACAATGTAGAAGGTCACTCAATCCAGTTCCTAACACAACTAGGTCAAATATACGAAATACTATACCAGAATTCCCAAAACAGGTTTGCAAAACGCAGAAAACTGTAATCGGTATATCTCAGTCCATACAAGTCCAAATGCCGAAATTCCAAAGGCATATGTTAGCTAAGACATTCAGCTACATTTCATCAGAAGACACAAACTTCAAAATCCAAACCAATTCCAGTCAAAATAGACAATTACTATCGCAGTTCGCACATTCTGTCCACCAAAAACAGCAACAGGAAAAACGGCATAACTCACTCTATACTACTCCAAATGCCCTGAAATTTTGCAGGCACTTCAAACTCATCAATACCTACAACTTTCATGTTTTGAGCAAAGTCCAATTCGGCCTCTATCTATGACCGAAAATTTCGGACAGAATGTTCAACTAAGAACCCTAATTTTCCAGAAATTCTTCCAAATCCAAAATTGATTGCAATTTCCTATCATATGCACCTACTAGAGTCTATATAGACCATTATCAACCATCATACTAGTCCACAACATCAAGATCATATAAAACCAGAAAATTCCTCAAAAATATAAAAACTTCACCAAATCACTACAAATCAAGAAACAAATCGTATATTCCAACACTTATGCCACCATTAAGCACAAAATAACCATCATTAAGTATAAGGAAGTAGTAAAACATCACTTACCTAAGAACAAGAGATGTAGAGAGGTTGGCCACCTTAGAGCTTCAAACAAACTTCACTACAACCCTTACTAGCACTAGAAGATAGGATTTTATGGAGTGAAATCTAGTCTAAGCTTTTGTTTATGGAAGATTGAAGCTTATGGAAGCTTGAGAGTTGGTGGAATTTCCTTCTTCTTTGCAAGGAGAGAACCGGCCATCAAGGGTGCAAAATGGTGAATTTTGTGCAATTTTTGATATTTAATCCCTTGGTCAAAAAAGTCAAGAAAATGAATAGTAATTCTTAAAGTCCAACCAATGAGATTGTGACACTTGTCACACTCATTAAATGCATTCCTATCTTTCTTTTCTCTCTCACATCAATCACTTCACACACACTACTTATCTCTTAACACCCGATAAATTTTTCACAGTATCCGAAACTTAACCTTATTGGCCGAATTTTTCCGAACTTTTCGCACTAGTGGGTCCCACGTCCAATATAGATTCTTAATTTTCTAAAAATTCACCAATGCTAGAAAAATCATCTTAAAACTATAACTGCTCATAAAATCCACTAAGAAAATATTTCTAAGCCAGAAAATGCAGAAAACATGCAAATTAAGGGGAAATAAACCCTAGGAAAATAATTAGGGTTTTACGGGTTCTCACATTAAAACACAAGAGAAATCAAGTTTTCATATTTGAAATCGAGTGTAAAATGTTCAAGTGATATCGAGGGGAAAAAGGAGAATTCGGAAGAACTCCATTTCCTTAAGTTTCAAAAATTTCAGCTTTGATACGAGATCTTTGAAAAAAAATCGTATCTCACTCATTACAAGTCCAAAATTAGAAAACTTGGTACCGTTGGAAACTTCTTCCAAAGTACTAAAAGTTCCTAGAATACACTTTTCCATGATTCCAAACGGAAGATATTCAAAAATTTGGCTCAAAGTTACTGTTTTAGGCTATCGAGAGAGTTTTGGGGTTGATTTTTTCGCCAACTTTGGAAATTCGGAAAAATTCATAGAATTGGAACTAGCCTCTCAGATTTGAAACTCAATTAGAGTTGCAATCAAAGTTTAAAACACAATAAGAGGAACAAGAATCGGAGTTTTGAACACCAAGATATAGTAGCTCAAAGTTGCTGAAAATTTGAGACAATTAGGCAATTTCCAGGTTTAAAGTACCAACTTTGGGATTTTGTTCGAGTATCGAAATGGACTCGGAATGGCACCAAAATTAGTAGCATTACACTACCATATAAGGGATACTTTTCTGTAAAATTTCATAGAAAAATACGCATGGGAAGGCGGTTAACAAAACCACTAAACTCCCAAGAAGTTCCAAGGCAAATCTGCCTTGAACTTCCGTTTTTCCGTTTTCAAGCATTTGGCCAAGGAAATTTCCTCAAACATGGTTCATTGGTGTAAAAAAGGTCTAATAAACATCCAAGATGTGTTTGGTAGGTGATTAACACCAAGAGTTTCGAAACAACAAGTCCCAATAAAGATTAAAGCTTTGAACTAGCCAAAAGAGGGTTTGAATTCACCAAGTCAGTTTGGGATTTCGGCCACAACTTACTCAATTCAACTCAGAATTGAGTGTGGTTGGTGGTTTTGAAAACTAGATTCATAAGGCTAAAATTGCTTTGAAGAAATCATTTTCAAAATCTATCCACAACTAGCTCACATTTGAGCATCAATTCGCTGCTCAAAGCAGAGCTCCCAGTGTAGACGTGAAACAGGACAGTCATGTTTAAACGATTGGTACAGACTTCTCTGGTGGAATCAGAACATGTATTTTGTACCATTGGAAATCTGGGAATGTCTAGTTTCCAGTGCCACAAATGGCACTCAATTTTGACATCGGAGTAAAAAGTTATAGCAAAAATAAAAACACTGCCAGGGCAGTTACGGGAAAAATTTCCAGTTTTGCTGATTTCCGAAAACACATCATTTGGCCAACCAAATCACGTTATTTTTTGATGAAAATTTCTACACAACCCACAAAACATATATACATCATAACCAAGTCATTAGAACCACGAAAAATCACTCTAAAGGTCACGGACAACACAGGGGCAGAAATGGAAAATTTTCACCTTCACTCCCCTTTGAACTTTCATCCATAATATCACTCATTTCCACTAATTTAAGCACTAAACCAACATTAATATCATAAAAACATAAAAAATCATCCATCCAACCATAGTGGGAGTTCATAGAGCCCACACAACATTTTCCAACATAAATAAGACTACCCACATGCATGCATGAGCTTATAAATGCTATATTACTTCCATAAGACAAGATTTGAATAGTGGATCATCACTTACTTCCTTAGATGAACCAAGCAGAAATTTTCGGTCCTAAAATGCTCAAGAAAACCGTGGAAAGCAGCCCCTTTCACATAAGCTTGAGTGGTTCACCAAGTGATTAGCTAAGTGTTATCAAATTTTGGTGTGAAATGGTGAAGGATTGGTGCAAGGAATGAAGAAGAAATTGATGAAGCAAGTTTGGTTCTTTGCTCTTGAGGGTGCACGGCTGTTTGGAGCTGGAGAGAGAGAGTGTACAATGCAAGTGAAGCTTCCAAGAGAAGCTAAAATGTGTGGCCACAATTTGTCCAAAAGTCAATCCTCTCACCGTGCGCGTACGCGCGCGTTTCGTGCTCGATTCCTCTCGAGTTTATTTCACTAGTGCACTAAACCTCTAATGCACTTCCATTGATATTATTATTATCCACTCTTATGGGTCTAAAAATAATGGTCTAAAGTCCCTCAATTAATCGCGCACGTAAAAACGCGTACTTCCTATTTAAGCGCGATAAAGTGAAACTTCCAAGAAATTCTTATAACGATAGTATAACTAACTAATAATTGAATACTTAAACATAAATATACCTATTTTAAAACTAATGTACATGTTTCCAATTTTCCAAACTCATTGTACTCTCAGATCGGCTATTGTCTCCAAATGCGTATTCACTATTCTCACTTACCGAGCTTCCAAGAAAATAAATTTTGAAACAAGTCACTTTAAAAATATAATTAAACTATAGATCCATGTAATTAGCTCTAGAGAGGTTAGAAAATAATATTCGGGCCAATTGGCCAAATAAATAATTAAATGAGCTAGTAATAGGAGTTTAAAATAGGTAAATTTTTGCGAGTCCTCACATGAGTCGAGTAGTAATTCCTCAATTAACTTTTCTTAATCTACCATTGATCATTCTTAACTCTCCAATATTAATACACTCTCGATTCAAGTATAGCCTCGAAAGACGTGCACTCGTTGTTCCGAACTAAACGAATTTTTGAAAAGTGAATTTTTCAACAAAACGCTTTAAAAATATAAAAGAGGCGTTGTTCCATATAAATGGATTTTAAATGGTCGAAATAAATAATTCGGAGAAAATGAGTAAATAAATATTTAAGTAAACTTGTAATAGTCGATAAATAAGAAAATTTTCGGGTCCTCACATGACTTTGTTAAAACTTTGAAATTGAATGTGATGCGTCAGGGATAGGAGTTGGAGCTGTGTTGATGCAGAAGGGTAGGCTTGTTGCATATTTCAGTGAGAAACTCAACGGGGCAGCATTGAACTACTTGACCTACGACAAGGAATTATATGCATTAGTTCGAGCACTACGGGTATGGCAGTATTACTTGAGACCTCTAGAGTTCGTGGTTCACACCGATCATGAATGTGACGACCCCACCTCCCCCTAAGGCGTACCAAAGGGTTAGGCAGACCGCCTGTCCAGCACTCGGCAGGACTCACTCACTCGTATCCCACGCATTCATCCATAGGCAATAAATAACATTGCAATTCAAACTTAAAATATACATCGATGCACAAATTAAGATACAAAGCTTCTATACACCCAAAATATTTCAAAGTATATACAATCCAAGTACAAGTCATCCTAATCGAGTGATAGCGCAAGTACAAGTCAAAAGTCAAAACATCTAGTCTATGCTAGTCTGTACACGTCTCACGCCCCGCTCGTACCCTGTAAGGAAAACAAAACTAAAGGAGATTAACTTGATAAAATGGTGGTCAAATGGTGTGTTCAATTGGTAGCCAATCGGTAGTGAACGATACCCATCGGTTCTAGCCGTTTTTTCTTAAATTGCGTATACTAAGGTTTTAACTTATAATTCACTAACTTAGTATTATCACTTCAAATCACACACTTAATATCATCCAAAACGCACACTTAATCACGAAATTTGATTCACCCTCGGTACCGGATAGTCACTGTGAGACCCCGTAAATTTTTTCATTTTCTAGGTTTTATTCTATTTAATTTCGTGCTTTTCCGTATTTTCTTTATTAGGAAAATTTTCTAGAAAATTTTTATGAGTAAATATAGTTTTAAGATGATTTTCCTAGTATCGGTTAGTTTTTGAGAAATTAAGAGCGTATACCGGACGTGAGACCCGCTAGTGCGAAAAGTTCGGTAAAATTCGGCCAGTTAAGTTAAGTGTTGGATACCGGGTTTATTTTAGTTGGTGTTAAGAGATAACTAGAGGCTATTAAATGAGTTGGTGTGAGAGGGACAAAAGGATAGCCATGCATTAAATGGAGTGACAAGTGTCACTTGGAGATTCAATCTTAGATTTTGACCACTATTCACCATTTTACCAAATAAACCAAAAATTGACCAAAAATCACCTTCATTTCAAGCTCCTTGTGGCTGGCCCTCTTAAGGCAGAAAAGAAAAGAAAAGCTCTCAAATTTCTTGCTCCAATCTTGCTCAATCCAACAAACCAACCGTTTAATCTTGAATTTTCTCCATAAAAATCCTTAGTTTAGTGATTGTGAGGTGATTAGTGAAGTGGTTTGGAAGGCTAAGGTACTAAGTGGTCTCCTTTCTTGAGTTGATAAGGTGAGTAGCTATGGAACTCCTCTTTTGTTCTTGATGATGTTTAATTAGTGGCTTGTGGTAGTCTAAGAGGTGATTTTGTGGGCTATTTCATGATTTTGGTTGAGATTGGTGAATTTTTCTATTTATTCATGATTTTTCTGTTTTTATATGTTTAATGTTGATTGGCCATGGATGATGGTTGGGAATGATCTAGAATGAAGCTATGGTGCATAAATTGTGGCTATTTGCAGAAAATTTCCGCTTTGAAAGGAAATTTCGGAGTTAGGGTTTCAATTAACCTCATTCTGCCCGGTACTGTTTCCCCTAGTTAGAGGCCGAATTAGCCTTGGATTAAAACATCAAAGTTGTATAGAATGATGTTTTAGAGTTTCCTACAAAATTTCAGCCCAATCAGAGCAATGTAGCCTGTGAAAAGACTGAAATACCCCTGCTGCCCTGTTTCTGTCCGAAACTGATAATCCGCTTCTGTAATTGGTTAGTTTGACCTGGAATACTATGGATTTGGTTGTCGATATCTTTCTTAAGAAATATAGCCTGGTATCTTAGCTTTCGGATGGCTTTGGAATCACTTGAATTGGACTTTGGTAGCCTGAATTATGGTTATATAACCAGAATGCGGTTCGCTAACCTGTTTATGCGGTTCTGGTTTGGTACATTGAAATTTTGACTTAGTTGCACTACAAACTGGACTAAGTGGCCTTCTTCAACATTGTAGCCCTTTATTTTAGCTTTGAAACGGTGCATATTTCACCTCTATCCGATAATCGTAGTGCCGGTTGTGTCCAATACGCTAAACGACGTCAAAACTGTTTTTGGGTTTTAGGGCTTAACGTTCATTTCCGGACTTTCCCTAGCTTACTTTGGTACTTATACGTTCTAATGGAGCCTTATTTTTGGTAGTATGTGGATTTGGTTTATGACTCGTATTCGAGTCTCATTGTGCTTGTTTGAATGTTTTAGGGCGTGACGGTGATTCAAGACGCTCTTTGGGCGGAAGTTTATGAAATTTCATTTGCTTGCTTGGTGAGTGTACTACTCACTTGCTTGTTACTATGTGGCTTTGTTACACTTGAACTTGATGCCTTGAATGCTTATTTGCACCGTTGAAACTGATTAAAGTGAGGGTGTACTTGATCACTCTCACCCTTTTGTCTTATATATGACTGTTTACTGTGGTACTTGAATGGTACATGAAATACTGGATTTGGTGTCGTTTGGACGAGTATCCAACGGCCATTACTGTTACTACTGAGCTCAACCCCATTGGTAGTCGATTGAATCAAGCCGGCGAGGGCTTGGTCGTGAAAATTGACGAGCCATGGGGACTGTTATATGGAATATTGTAGTATGAGACTCTCGATTCCAGTATATTCGAGTATTACCAAATTTAAACTGTTTGAAGTTCGGGCCCGGTAGGGGTATGTTGGGTGGAAGGAATGGAAGTAAAGTGGAGTCTACGTTTGGTTACACTTTGTACATTGACGGAGGGTCAATGAGATACGATCAAGTATGGCGAGCGAGGAAAGGGGCTCTTGAGAGCCGTCCGTATCCTTTTACCATTGTTATTCGATATATGACTTTATTTAGCTTTCTTCTTGAATGATTTGGGATTGATCGACTTCATGCATAATTGAACTTCCTTGCTTGAGTGAAAGTATCTCACTGGGCGTAAGCTCACTCCATTAAATTTTGTTTTCCTTACAGGGAACCACTTTTGGGGACTATGATGTTTTGAAGCATGAGTTGAGCCAGTTTTAATATATTTTGTAAAGCTCCTCGATAGTTGGGAAAAAAAACCCTAAATGTATTTTGATCTAATTATCTTCCTTTTGTTTTGTAAATTACAAACGTATGTGTATAACACTGTTTAACCTGTTTATGTGTCCTATTTGGTTTGGAAATGTTTTTCCGAGTTATATGACATGGCACCCACTATTCATCGACGGTTTGATTTGCGTTTGGCTATTTTGCGATTTTGACTTGTTTGAGCGCGCTTTTATTTTCCCGGAACGTTTTAGATCGTGTTTGCCTGCACCGTTAGTCCTGGCGAGAGCTGGGCAGGCAGTCCGCTAACCTCTTTGGTTCGCCTTAGGGGAAGGTGGGGCTGTCACAGGTGGTATCAGAGCCTAGGTTTGAATTGGCCTGGGCGTGTTAGAAATGCTCGACTTGAGGATTACTTTGATTGTGTCCCTTAAGATTATTTATGATTATTTACTCTTTTGGTGTAGGATGGACGGACATAGTGGGCCAGTGGTAGCCCTACTGGTGAGCGACCCTGTGGAGTGCTTCCGACGATTAAGTACCAGATTCGGCCAAGAGGGGCCGTCTACGTTGGAGTCCGGCTAACCGCCTCCGACGTTGTGAGTGTCGTCACACTTACGCCTACCCTAACACCTTAGTGTTGGCCGTGGTAGAGGAACGGAAGGAGTTGGCAAAAGATAACGCTAGGCTTGAGGCCGAGGTGAACCAACTAAGGGCAGCTAACGAGAAACAAGCCGAGCGGATTAAGGAGCTAGAGTACGACGTGATCGAAGGTCAAGATAGGGTGGACGACCTTTGCGCCCAACTTGGAGAGGCCCGTGAGCGTATGACTAAGCGAGCTAGGAAAGTTAGGGTTCGAGCCGAGTCGATCTTGAACCTTTGCGACGATGTGCTCGAGGAGGAGAGCGACGAGGCTTCGTGTGCGGGGGGCGAGGCTGGAGGTGAATCCACCCGTCGGGCGGGTCCACTAGCCCGACGACGGACTAGGTCGTGACTCCTAGGGTCTTTTGGATGGTTTTGTCTGCTGTATATTGTGACGACCCCACCTTCCCTAAGGCATACCAAAGGGTTCGGCGGACCGTCTGCCCAACTCTCGTCTGGACTCACTCACTCGTATCACGTGCATACATCCGAGGACCATAAATAACATCGCAATTCAAGCTTATAATTTACATTGATGCACAATCAAGATACAAAACCACAATATACCCAAACTGGTTCAAAGTGTATACAATCCAGATACAAAACATTCTATTCGAGTAATAGCGCGAGTACAAGTCAAAAGTCAAAAATAACTAGACTACGCTAGTCTTTACACGTCTCACGCCTCGCTCGTACCCCTGTAAGAAAAACAAAACTAACGGAGTGAGCCAAAGCCTAGTGAAGTTCCAAATATCAAATTGGCCATCAAACAAAGTAATAACAGTGTAGTAGTGAAATAGCGAGCAAACAAGTCCAATCAAAGAGATAATACTTCAGGTAATCAAGAATATATGGATCATATTCACATATAAGGATACAGTGACTCATGTCTCGGCTCCATCCCAGCTTGATCGATTGGTAGTTGACACTCCATCAACTTTCAAGTAATAACTAGTCCAGAAAGAAAACCCCACTTCACGCCAGTCTCCGTCCACCTGTCAACCCCCTTATCCGGGCCCGCACGCCACACGCAACACGGGTGGTAATACTCGAGTATACCGATTAGCCGAGGAGATAACACTCCACTCGACATTACTAGTTACCCAGGGTTCGTTATCTAATCGACCAGGCCCTTGCCGGCTCGACTCGATTAACTAGCCACAGGGTTTCTGGAATTCCAGGCAAGATATAATTCATACACATGTAAAGCAAGTCAATTGAAATCGATGAACAAGTACAAGTCTCATTAGGGCAAGTGCGATAAAGTACACCCTTGCCCTGTCAAATCACTTATATATCATGTAATCACATTTGTCAAAGAGAAATCACAAATATCAAGTTCAATCAGATATTTGGAAGCACTCACCAAAGTAGTGCTTTTAGTGTTCTCGTCTGGGTGGTACCCCGGGTTTGGAGTCCAAATCTGCGATAAAACTTGATTTAAGAACTTTGAAAATCAACTAAGGTTCGAAACTTAGACGTTTCGTTCAATAAGAATCAAGAATTGAAATTCACTTGGAGAATAGTCGTGAAACACTTGCTCGCTTTTCAAACTGAAAAATTTTGTAAGATGTATACTTGGAAATAACTTTTGAGTCGAAAGTGCAAGGAAAACGGATTTATAGTGATTATTACCGCTTTTCCTAAGGGTACAAGTTCGGCTAGGTTCTAACGTATAACCCTCGATAACCAAAGTAGCAAAAGTCCTAGATGGTTCAAGTGATATTCATTTATCAACTTTACCCAAGTCGCAAGTGTATTTCTCTAGTCCTCGAGCGTAAATTTGGGCAGCATGCCATTTGTAATTTCCTATTTCCAGCCATTTATGGCTTCATTATTTTCCTCATTCAAACCCAAAGGTACACACCCAACAATCTAATTTCAATAGCCGTTCCATAGGCTCAAAACAATACAAGGACAAAATCAAACTAATAACAAGTGCGGAAATGAAATTTAACAAAAGACAGATTTGATGGGTTTTGGCGGAATGGACACATCCGAGGTTACACTTATCGGATTGGGCTGAAACTTATACCATTTCGAAGCTAGGACACAGGCCTACAACTTTCATGAAGATCACTTAGTCAAATTTCCAGTGTAACTTAGTCAAATTCCCAATTCACAGAACCAACTTCCAACTAACCGGCTAGTTAACCGTACTACATTTAAATGGCCATATCTCAGGTTACCAAAGTCCGTTTAAGGCGTTCTTTGAGGCGTTGAAAAGCTAAGACAGAGTAATAAAACTTTCATGTTTTGGAAAATGGCTAAATCAGCATGGATCATAGTGAATAGACACGGTCAACTAGATGAACTGTCTAAAACGGATCACTGGATACATCCTAGGGCAGCGAGGGTATTTTAGTCTTTTCACAGGATACATTGCTCCGATTGAGTTGAAATTTTTTATGCATCTATAAAACATCATTCTGTAAAACTTTCATGTTTTATGCCAAGCCTAATTCGGTCTCTAACATTACGAACTGGAACCGGACAGAACTGAAGTCAAATTTTCCAGAAATCTGGAATTTTTCATTTTCAAAGGAAACTTTCTTCATTTCTTGCCTCAATCACCACCACAACCTCTTATATAAGCTTAGATACAACATATACATCCATACAACAAGTATAGGCAGCAAATACCTCAAACCCTAACTGTGACGCCCCACCTTCCCCTAAGGCGAACCGAAGGGGTTAGCGGACTGCCTGCCCAACTCTCGCCAGGACTAACGGTGCAGTTTAGAGCGATCTATCGCGTTTCGGAACTTATAAACGTGCGTAAACAAGTCAAAATGGCAAAATAACCCAAAATAAAAAAAATGAAATCCGGAGTCGGTCATGAATAGTAACCGACCCGTCAGAACCCAACCAAATAACAAGCAAACATTCACATCTTGAAATTTAGCATTTACAAGGCAAAGTGGCATACAAAAGTATTCAAAAGTGGATATATACATGGTTTGCCAAATCAAAAGAGAAAACGCCCCAAAAGTACATTTAGGGTTTCAATCAATGAGCTATACAAAAGATATGTCCAACTAGCTCAATTCGGCAATCAACTATCAATTGCAGTCCAAAAGTATTTATTTTCCTGTAAGGAAAACAAAAGGAATAGAGTGAGCTAATTTCCCAGTGAGATAATACTACTCAAGCAACCAAGTTCATATAAGCATCAAGCTTTTCATTTCAATACATCAAAAGTAGACAAAGGCACCCATTAATGGTGGTGATAAAAGGATACGGGCGGCTCTCAAGAGCCCTTTTCCTCGTTTGCATTCTTGATCGGATCTCATTGACTCTCCGTCAATGTTTACAAGTAACCAACCGTAGACTTCACTTTACTTCCATTCCTTCCACCTAACATCCCCCTACCGGGCCCGAACTCCAAACACTTGCACTGTGGTATTACTCGAGTATACCGGAATCGAGAGTCTCTCATACTACAAGATTCCATATAACATTTCCCCAAGGATTATTAATTGGCACGACCAAGCCCTCGCCGGCTCGATTCAATCAACTACCAATGGGGTTGAGCTCAATGATAACCATTGTAGTCGTTGGATACTCGTCCAATCGACACCAAGTCAAGTACTTTCATTTCATGTAACATTTCATGTAACATTCCAATAACATGATAAACAATAAGTGAGAGTGAGAAAGTACGCTCTGTGAGGACTCGCAAAAAAAAAAAACTATTATTTTATGCCTAATTTATGGCTTAATAAATTATTTAATTGGATTTTATTTCCAAGGAATATTTTCTAGTCTTATGAGACCTAAACGCATGATAATATAACTTCGTTATATTTTTAAAATGATTCGTTTCGAAAATTAATTTCCTAGAGCGCGTTTAGTAAAAATAGTGAATAGTACTTGGAGATTTTATCCGCGTAGTAGCCCGATAAGCTTGGAATATTGGGGGCTTGTACTATGGTCCTAAAATAGGTAATTTTATGAATAAATATTCAAGTGATAGTTAGTAGCGCAATCGTTATAAGAATTTTTCGAAAGTTTCGCGTTATAGCGTTAAATTTGACGGTACGCGTTTTCACACGCGCGACTTCAATTGAAGGACTTTAGACCCTTATTTCGGGACAATTAAGAGTGAATAATATTTACAAGAATATATATGCCTTGGAGGTTTAGTGCACTAGTGAACCAAACGCGCGAGAAAAATCGAGCCGTAATCGCACCAAACGGCCCCTAATGAGAGTTGACCTTTGGGTGATTTTGCACCACACATTGCACCTTCTCTTGGAAGCTAACTTAGATCAAACACACTCTCTCTTCTCTCTCCTCACAGCCGGCCAAGCTCTCCCTTCTCTCTAACTCATTTGCAACAAAAATTCTGCACACTAACCTCACACAAAACCACCCCAAATCACCTCCAAATCACACCAAACTTGGAGACCACTTAGCAAACCTCTTGGAGGTTGGATTTAGCTAACAAAAGGCTGCATCTTCACGGTTTCTTGGAGCTTCAAGAGGGCCGAAATTTTCTGGTCTTGCACACCCAAGGAAGAGGTAATGATCAACCCATGAATTCTTGTCTTTTGGAAGTTATATGACAAGATTAAGTTCATGCATGCACTTAGTTACTAGTTTATGGTGTAAAAATGTGATTGTGGGCTCTTGGAATTCCCACACTTGGGTTGTTGTTGCTGATGTGATGATTAATGGTGATTATATTGTTGGTTTAGTGATTTTAATGATGCATTAGTGATGGGTAATTAGTGGAAACTTCATTGGGTGTAAGAAGCTAAACTTTCCGATTTTACCCCTGCCATGTTCGGCCATTTCCAGGCCAATTTTTAATGGTTTAATTGCTTGAATTGGATGTTTGTAGGATGTATTAGATGTGTGAAAAATTTCATTGAAAAATAATGAGGTTTGAATGGGCAAATGAATTTTTTTTAGAAACCAGCAAATCTGGAAAACTGATTCGCGTATGCTCTGACCAGCAGTAGTATTTTGGCTATAACTCTGCCCTCGGATGTCGAAATCATGTGCCGTTGGTGGCGTTTGAAACTAGACATTCCTAGCTTTAATTTGGTATATAATGCACGTTCTGAGTCTTTGTGAGCAGGCCGAACCAAATGTTTTAAGTTCGCTGTCCTGTCACTCTGTTCACCTGGAATGAAGTGTTCAGGCTGCAACTTGATGCCCGAATTTGAACCAGATGGGTGCCGAATTTGGAAACGATTTCTTCTATGATATTTTAACTCTATGAATTTATTTTCCAACGGCGTAAGCCATGCTCGATTTCGAGCTATATAGACTGATTTGTGACCGAAACAAGTGGACTGCTCTGCTTTGGAAAACCATGATGTTTGGACTGGTTTGGAACCAAATCTTGTAGTGAACTTGTTAGTTGATGTTTTTGATATTAAACACTACCAAAGATATTATGGGTGTATCTTAGACCCTTATTTTACAAATGAACCATGGTTGGACAACTTTCTTGGTTAAACGATTGGAAATTCGGAAAATGAAAGTCAAAGGCAGAATGCCTTAGGAATTTTCTTGAACTTCGGTTGGCTCATTAACTACCTTGCCGAAGGTATTTTTCCCCGAAATTCGATAGAGAGATACTTTCCATATAGTATTGAAATACTGCCAATTTTGGTGCTGATTCAAGTTCGTTTCGATACCCAATTGAATTACTAAAGTTAGAGGTTCAAATCTGGAAAATTCTCATCCAGTCTTGAATTTCCCCAACTTCGGGCTACCGTATCTCGGTACTCGAAACTCCGATTCTTGATCCGCTTGTTTTTTTCATACACTTCACTTGCAACACTAATTGAGCTGAAAATTTCAGAGGCCGGTTTGCAACGTGCGAATCGTGCCGAATTTTCAAAGTTGGCCAAAAACCAACTTCATTCTGCCTTGTAAACTGAAGCTGCGTCTTCAAGCCCATTTTTGATCACTTTCCACTTCGATTCGTGGAAAAGTGTCTTCTAGGAACTTATAGTACTCTCTAAGAGGTTTCCAACGGTATAAAGTTTTCCAATTCTCGACTTATACCGAGCGAGTTACGATTTTTCAAAGATTTATCATAAAACTGGAAAATTTTCCAATTCCAAGAAAATAGAGTTTTTCAAAAAAAAACTCTTTATTCTTTTTATATTCTTAAACGTTTTGCTTACGATTTTCATGATAAAAACTCAAATAATATTATACCTAATAAACGGCAAGTTGAACCTCGATTTACGTGTAATTGAGGTTCCTTTTTGCAAAATAATTCTTAGATTGTACTAGTGTACAATCTTTCTTGATAAGTGGGTTAATTGTGTGATTATCCACTATTAATTTGCCAGGCGCACAAGGAGACCTTCAAGAGGATCTCACCGTGGACACTTGAACTTCCGGAAAATAATTCTTGTTGAATTGCTCGGTGAGTGTCAAGTGTGTGAATTTTGATACTTGTTTAATTGTGGTATTTGTTGAAAGTTTTAAAAATAAGGGCGGGTGTGTACTTTATCGCACTCGTTCTAATTTCAAATGAATGAATGGAATGTCTTGAATGAATGAATGAAATGCAATGTTATGTCATGAATGCTTGTGTCGTTGGAGTGAACCTCCTCGACTTTCAAAAATATGGGGGACGCCCAAACTCATAGGCCGACCTTGAACTCGAGCCGGCAATGGGCTTGGTCGGGAACTTGGGCGAGCCATGAGATTATAAGCTCGACCTAATAAGAGGTCTTGCTTGGCATACTTGTAGAGTATCGCCCAATAATAGACTTGTGGGCCCTTGAGGTGTACGGTGGACGGAGGAAAGTAAGTGGTGATCTACGGAAATGGAAATACCGACCCGGTTGACAGGAGGGTCAATGCGGGAAGGTATACGAATGACAACGGCAGATCGAGTGGAACTTAGCTCCTGAGAGCTACTATATCCTTGAATTGTTTCTGATTACTTTTCTTGTTTGAATAATTGATTGTTAAAAAGACATGGTTTTATTTATTAAATTTGGGTTTGTTATTTGACTAAGTGCTTGCATGTGTGTTCTTGGCCTCACGAGCGTTAGCTCACCCTATAGTTTTGTTTTCCTTAACAGGACCGACTCTTGGAGAAACCATCCGTTGAATTTTGTTAAGACTCCTGTTATATATTTTGACTAGGCCCTGGTTTGGGTTGTACTTTTGGAAATTGTAAACTTGAAAAGTTTGGGCCTTGATGTGTATTTTGAATTTAAGTCGTTTCATGATTACCCGATGTACTAGTTATAAATTAAGTGACTTATTAAGCTTGAACGCTTCCGCATTATTGTGTTCATGTTTCTCTCATCGAAGTGATTAGTTTGATTTTAAATTGAATGGATTTGCTTGAGTCCTGGCGTGAGCTGGGCAGGCGTCCGCGGATACCCTTTGGTCCGCCTTAGGGAGATGTGGGGCGTCACAGTTGGTATCAGAGCCATATGCCGACAGTTGGGACTTTAAGTCCTTCGTCTGGAAAAGCCCCGAGCCTCTCGTTCGTGAAGAGTCACGAAGCGAAACTCTCCGTAGGGGATGCCCGCGTGCGGGTGGCAAGCTGATAGGTACCCCGTGATGTGACTCTGAGAACTGTCACAGTTGGTATCAGAGCTTAGGCTTCAGATCTCTGTAGCGTATCCTAGGCTTAAAGTTTAGGATGCCTGACTGTGGGATTAATTTGGATATTATGTGACAAGGATCTATTGTATCTTAGGGGTTAAAGAAATTTATTATTTGGGAGTTCTTATTTGGGACTTGCAGAAGAAACTGAGGAATTAGGTGATGTTATATTGAAGGAAGATATGGGATGAGAGATTTGTAGTGAAAGATTGGATGAATTTGAATTATCATTATATTTGTAAGTGTGGAAAGAATTGAGATAATTATTAGTACTGGCTATGGAGGGTAAGAGACCGAGATTTGATAGTCAAACTCCATGTGTGATGATTTTGAACCAAGATAAAAGTACAAAGGAATAAAATGTATTTTTCGCCCACATATCTTCTAAAGATATTCTGCTTTGAAAATTTAAAGAAAAACTAGGATGTACTAGTTTTATTTGTAAGCGATGAGTGGAAGTAAGATATATGTGCTTTAAATATGTGTAATTTTCCGATTTTGGTAAAAGGGTGAGTTTTACTTGAATTTCACATTTGAAAATTTGTGAATAACTAATGAGTTGTTGAACTTTGTATATGATGGGTTAATACAAGATTAACATTTTCTAAACTAAGTTTTCCCCCTTGATTGTATATTGGTGTAATCTCACACTTGAATTTGTCCATGCTTTACACGAAGAAAAATATATCTATATATCCTGAGTTTTCGAAAGAATGGCAAGCTTATGTTTAATAATGTGAATCCTGAACTTGATAAGATTTTTGATTACTTGAAATACTCTTCTTATGTTTTAAAATTCTTGACTTTCAAGAAGAGTGAGCCAATTTTAAATGTACGGACTGAGGCAACTTTGAGATATAGAGAGCAACTGCATTCAAGAGTACAAGTTAGTGTGAATTGATTTGGTTTCCATTCGACACGTAAGGTAGTAAGTTGTACTTATTCTTGGGTTTGAACTTGGAGCTTGAAACTTTAATTACAAAACCCTAAGACTGGTTATTTTGGAGATGATGGTGTTCCGACTGGTGGCTGGTTATTAAAGATTTTGAACTTCGAATGGATAATCTTGGTTTTAGCTTGCGTTATGGCTTTATTGGATCTAATTTCGTAAAGGCGTGTGATCTGATTGAAATTAGTGATGTCTGGACCCTTTGGGTTAACTATGGACTTAGAAAGGGGTAGTGCACGCTGTGAGGCCTTTTGTATCCTGCTTGTATGTACTTCTATATTTTTGTAGCACTTAATTGCCTATGTGCAATATTGGACATATTGGTCTTGTTTTGTAACTTCTAACCGTGTTATAACTTTTGATACATGTAACGAATCATGACCTGATTTTAAATGTGTTGCAACTTGTATACGCAATGTGCTCTTTATGCTTAGCTATGCCTTTTCCTGTGCTTATAGACTTTTCTTAAGTAGGGTAGCAGGAACGAGAAAAGGGGACCGTGACCGAGGGCTTAGACAACCCTGTACTTGTGAGACAAATTGATAGACAGTTTCATATAATTTAATAGGTCCCTAGTACCGAATATGAATCGAACATAAACCCGAAGCTCCGATCTACTAGTGTATAATGGATTAACCTAGCTAGAAACTTGGTGAGCTTTTCTTGTGCGCAACATATGTTATGATTGGTTCTGTGCCAGTATTTCAATCTTAGGAAGTTTGAACTCCGAAAGTATTGCAGTGGGTTGGTAAGAGAACTCGAACTGCCTGAAACCGATTAGACTGAGCTTACTTGAGACTTGAACCTGTTTAGGCTAGTGTGCTCTTGCGTATCCTCAATGGACCTAATTTGACTGAATATATGGAATGTGGACTTGAATTTTGTGACTGTTTAAGAATGTGAATTGCTGGACAGAGGTTAGGCCAGTGTGTTCTTACTCGTACTCATGACCCTTGAATTTGAACTTGAACTTGCACTTGAACTTGAACTTATACTTTTGTTCGTACTCATGCACCATGAACCTGAAGTATTTGGCTCTGCTTTGACCCTACTCTTGAACTTATTCGTACTGGTGTGGTTGTAGACCGGCTACTACTCTTCTGTAGCGGTTGAACTGAAACTCTCTGGTGGGGCATTGCTTGTTGTGTTGTCCAGCACCACCAGGGATGAACTTTTGATTTGAAGCTTCGCTATATCCTGAATTTCTTCCAAATGTCTGGGACTTTATGTCCGACTTCAAGCCTTTTGCCTGTTTTATCTGATTACGCGATTAATTCCCTATTGGACCATGACTATTTGATAGGTTGGATTGGTGTGATATGTAATACTTGAACCTGATAAGTGATTATTATATAAGCCATGCTCTACTGGATGTAAGGGGTAAGTTAGCCTCGTCTGCACTTATTTCGGGAATTCGGGCTAGAAAATTGTTAAGTAAAGGAGCTCAAGGGTATTTGGCTTTTCTTATTAATACCCTTAGCGATAAGGTGAATCTGGAAGACACACCGGTGGTGAAAGAATTTTCCGATGTTTTTCCTGAAGAATTGGAGTCTTTACCCCCGGAACGGGAAATAGCTTTTAAAATTGATTTAGCTCCGGGAACAGCACCTATATCAAGGACACCATACAGGATGGCTCCAGCTGAGTTGAAGGAGTTGAAGTTACAATTACAGGATTTGTTGGAACGGGGTTTTATTCGAGAGAGTGATTCCCCGTGGGGAGCCCCAGTTTTGTTTGTAAAGAAGAAAGATGGGAGGTTGAGGTTATGTATAGATTATCGAGGCTTAAATGATGCTACGGTTAAGAATAAATACCCACTACCCCACATTGATGAACTGTTTGACCAACTGCAAGGGGCGGTAGTGTTTTCAAAGTTGGATCTAAGGCAAGGTTACTATCAATTGAGGATTTTGGAGAAGGATATACCTAAGACTGCTTTTAACTCGAGGTATGGGCACTTCGAGTTTGCAGTGATGCCTTTTGGGTTAACCAATGCACCTGCCGCTTTCATGGATTTAATGCATAGGGTTTTTAAGCCTTACTTGGATCAATTTGTGGTGATCTTCATTGATGACATTTTGGTGTATTCTAAGAATGTGAAAGATCATGAGAAACATTTGAGAACGGTTTTACAAATCTTGAGGGAACATCAGCTATATGCTAAGTTTAGCAAGTGTGAATTCTGGCTAAAGGAAGTGACTTTCCTAGGGCATATAATTTCTAAGGATGGGATTAAAGTGGATCCAGCTAAAGTGGAAGCTGTTTCAAAATGGAAACGACCGAAAAATCCAACGGAAGTTCGGAGTTTTATAGGATTGGCAGAGTATTACCGGAGATTCATCCAGGATTTTTCGAAAATTGCTGGACCTATGACTGAGTTGACCAAGAAAAATGGAAAATTTATTTGGAGTTCTAAGTGTGAAGGAAGTTTTCAGGAGTTGAAAAGATGGTTGACTAGAGCGCCTGTTCTAGCTCTACCAAATGGACATGATAGTTTTGTGGTTTACACAGATGCATCTAAGGAAGGTTTGGGATGTGTTTTGATGCAAAATGATAAAGTGATAGCTTATGCCTCTAGAAAATTGAAGCCACATGAGGGAAATTATCCGACCCATGATTTGGAATTAGCGGCTGTGGTCTTTGCTTTGATGAAATGGAGACACTATTTATACGGAGTGACATTTGAGGTTTTTACAGATCACAAAAGTCTTAAGTACTTATTTTCTCAGAAGGAGCTGAATTTGAGGCAACGTAGATGGATGGAATTTCTGGAAGATTATGACTGCATTATTAAGTACCATCCTGGGAAGGCCAATGTAGTGGCCGATGCTTTGAGCCGTCAGGTACAAATGGCTGGATTGATGGTTAAGGAATTTCGATTGTTGGGATGAAGTAGGTGAACGGAAAATCTTAGACACGACTACTGTATCTTGGATTGAGGAGGCTAATGAAAAGGTGAAATTGGTACGGCAAAGAATTCAAACCGCTCAGAGTAGACAAAAAAGTTATGCCGACAATCGGAGGAAGGATTTGGAGTTCACTGTTGGAGATATGGTATTTCTCAAGATTACGCCTTTAAAAGCAAGTTTGATGTCCGGAAAAGGGAAGAAACTACAACCAAGGTTTGTAGGGCCTTATAAGATTATTCAGCGAGTTGGGAATGTAGCCTATAAGCTGGAATTACCACCGAGCTTATCTCGTATTCATAACGTGTTTCATGTGTCCATGCTTAAGAAGTATCATCCAGACCCCTCTCATGTTTTACAACCGGAGAATATTGAGATTGATGAAACCCTGACCTATGAGGAGAGACCGGTAAAACTTCTGGATCGAAAGGTGAAGGAATTGAGGAACAAGCAGATACCACTAGTGAAAGTTTTATGGAAGAACCATGGAGTAGAGGAAGCAACATGGGAAGTTGAAGAGACAATCAGGGAAAAGTATCCAGACTTGTTCATCGACCAAGGTAAATTTCGAGGACGAAATTTTCTTAAGGGGGAGAGGATGTGAGGACTCGCAAAAAAAACTATTATTTTATGCCTAATTTATGGCTTAATAAATTATTTAATTGGATTTTATTTCCAAGGAATATTTTCTAGTCTTATGAGACCTAAACGCATGATAATATAACTTCGTTATATTTTTAAAATGATTCGTTTCGAAAATTAATTTCCTAGAGCGCGTTTAGTAAAAATAGTGAATAGTACTTGGAGATTTTATCCGCGTAGTAGCCCGATAAGCTTGGAATATTGGGGGCTTGTACTATGGTCCTAAAATAGGTAATTTTATGAATAAATATTCAAGTGATAGTTAGTAGCGCAATCGTTATAAGAATTTTTCGAAAGTTTCGCGTTATAGCGTTAAATTTGACGGTACGCGTTTTCACACGCGCGACTTCAATTGAAGGACTTTAGACCCTTATTTCGGGACAATTAAGAGTGAATAATATTTACAAGAATATATATGCCTTGGAGGTTTAGTGCACTAGTGAACCAAACGCGCGAGAAAAATCGAGCCGTAATCGCACCAAACGGCCCCTAATGAGAGTTGACCTTTGGGTGATTTTGCACCACACATTGCACCTTCTCTTGGAAGCTAACTTAGATCAAACACACTCTCTCTTCTCTCTCCTCACAGCCGGCCAAGCTCTCCCTTCTCTCTAACTCATTTGCAACAAAAATTCTGCACACTAACCTCACACAAAACCACCCCAAATCACCTCCAAATCACACCAAACTTGGAGACCACTTAGCAAACCTCTTGGAGGTTGGATTTAGCTAACAAAAGGCTGCATCTTCACGGTTTCTTGGAGCTTCAAGAGGGCCGAAATTTTCTGGTCTTGCACACCCAAGGAAGAGGTAATGATCAACCCATGAATTCTTGTCTTTTGGAAGTTATATGACAAGATTAAGTTCATGCATGCACTTAGTTACTTGATTATGGTGTAAAAATGTGATTGTGGGCTCTTGGAATTCCCACACTTGGGTTGTTGTTGCTGATGTGATGATTAATGGTGATTATATTGTTGGTTTAGTGATTTTAATGATGCATTAGTGATGGGTAATTAGTGGAAACTTCATTGGGTGTAAGAAGCTAAACTTTCCGATTTTGCCCCTGCCATGTTCGGCCATTTCCAGGCCAATTTTTAATGGTTTAATTGCTTGAATTGGATGTTTGTAGGATGTATTAGATGTGTGAAAAATTTCATTGAAAAATAATGAGGTTTGAATGGGCAAATGAATTTTTTTAGAAACCAGCAAATCTGGAAAACTGATTCGCGTATGCTCTGACCAGCAGTAGTATTTTGGCTATAACTCTGTCCTAGGATGTCGAAATCATGTGCCGTTGGTGGCGTTTGAAACTAGACATTCCTAGCTTTAATTTGGTATATAATGCACGTTCTGAGTCTTTGTGAGCAGGCCGAACCAAATGTTTTAAGTTCGCTGTCCTGTCACTCTGTTCATCTGGAATGAAGTGTTCAGGCTGCAACTTGATGCCCGAATTTGAACCAGATGGGTGCCGAATTTGGAAACGATTTCTTCTATGATATTTTAACTCTATGAATGTATTTTCCAACGGCGTAAGCCATGCTCGATTTCGAGCTATATAGACTGATTTGTGACCGAAACAAGTGGACTGCTCTGCTTTGGAAAACCATGATGTTTGGACTGGTTTGGAACCAAATCTTGTAGTGAACTTGTTAGTTGATGTTTTTGATATTAAACACTACCAAAGATATTATGGGTGTATCTTAGACCCTTATTTTACAAATGAACCATGGTTGGACAACTTTCTTGGTTAAACGATTGGAAATTCGGAAAATGAAAGTCAAAGGCAGAATGCCTTAGGAATTTTCTTGAACTTCGGTTGGCTCATTAACTACCTTGCCGAAGGTATTTTTCCCCGAAATTCGATAGAGAGATACTTTCCATATAGTATTGAAATACTGCCAATTTTGGTGCTGATTCAAGTTCGTTTCGATACCCAATTGAATTACTAAAGTTAGAGGTTCAAATCTGGAAAATTCTCATCCAGTCTTGAATTTCCCCAACTTCGGGCTACCGTATCTCGGTACTCGAAACTCCGATTCTTGATCTGCTTGTTTTGTCATACACTTCACTTGCAACACTAATTGAGCTGAAAATTTCAGAGGCCGGTTTGCAACGTGCGAATCGTGCCGAATTTTCAAAGTTGGCCAAAAACCAACTTCATTCTGCCTTGTAAACTGAAGCTGCGTCTTCAAGCCCATTTTTGATCACTTTCCACTTCGATTCGTGGAAAAGTGTCTTCTAGGAACTTATAGTACTCTCTAAGAGGTTTCCAACGGTATAAAGTTTTCCAATTCTCGACTTATACCGAGCGAGTTACGATTTTTCAAAGATTTATCATAAAACTGGAAAATTTTCCAATTCCAAGAAAATAGAGTTTTTCAAAAAAACTCTTTATTCTTTTTATATTCTTAAACGTTTTGCTTACGATTTTCATGATAAAAACTCAAATAATATTATACCTAATAAACGGCAAGTTGAACCTCGATTTACGTGTAATTGAGGTTCCTTTTTGCAAAATAATTCTTAGATTGTACTAGTGTACAATCTTTCTTGATAAGTGGGTTAATTGTGTGATTATCCACTATTAATTTGCCAGGCGCACAAGGAGACCTTCAAGAGGATCTCACCGTGGACACTTGAACTTCCGGAAAATAATTCTTGTTGAATTGCTCGGTGAGTGTCAAGTGTGTGAATTTTGATACTTGTTTAATTGTGGTATTTGTTGAAAGTTTTAAAAATAAGGGCGGGTGTGTACTTTATCGCACTCGTTCTAATTTCAAATGAATGAATGGAATGTCTTGAATGAATGAATGAAATGCAATGTTATGTCATGAATGCTTGTGTCGTTGGAGTGAACCTCCTCGACTTTCAAAAATATGGGGGACGCCCAAACTCATAGGCCGACCTTGAACTCGAGCCGGCAATGGGCTTGGTCGGGAACTTGGGCGAGCCATGAGATTATAAGCTCGACCTAATAAGAGGTCTTGCTTGGCATACTTGTAGAGTATCGCCCAATAATAGACTTGTGGGCCCTTGAGGTGTACGGTGGACGGAGGAAAGTAAGTGGTGATCTACGGAAATGGAAATACCGACCCGGTTGACAGGAGGGTCAATGCGGGAAGGTATACGAATGACAACGGCAGATCGAGTGGAACTTAGCTCCTGAGAGCTACTATATCCTTGAATTGTTTCTGATTACTTTTCTTGTTTGAATAATTGATTGTTAAAAAGACATGGTTTTATTTATTAAATTTGGGTTTGTTATTTGACTAAGTGCTTGCATGTGTGTTCTTGGCCTCACGAGCGTTAGCTCACCCTATAGTTTTGTTTTCCTTAACAGGACCGACTCTTGGAGAAACCATCCGTTGAATTTTTGTTAAGACTCCTGTTATATATTTTGACTAGGCCCTGGTTTGGGTTGTACTTTTGGAAATTGTAAACTTGAAAAGTTTGGGCCCTGATGTGTATTTTGAATTTAAGTCGTTTCATGATTACCCGATGTACTAGTTATAAATTAAGTGACTTATTAAGCTTGAACGCTTCCGCATGATTGTGTTCATGTTTCTCTCATCGAAGTGATTAGTTTGATTTTAAATTGAATGGATTTGCTTGAGTCCTGGCGTGAGCTGGGCAGGCGTCCGCGGATACCCTTTGGTCCGCCTTAGGGAGATGTGGGGCGTCACAGTTGGTATCAGAGCTTAGGCTTCAGATCTCTGTAGCGTATCCTAGGCTTAAAGTTTAGGATGCCTGACTGTGGGATTAATTTGGATATTATGTGACAAGGATCTATTGTATCTTAGGGGTTAAAGAAATTTATTATTTGGGAGTTCTTATTTGGGACTTGCAGAAGAAACTGAGGAATTAGGTGATGTTATATTGAAGGAAGATATGGGATGAGAGATTTGTAGTGAAAGATTGGATGAATTTGAATTATCATTATATTTGTAAGTGTGGAAAGAATTGAGATAATTATTAGTACTGGCTATGGAGGGTAAGAGACCGAGATTTGATAGTCAAACTCCATGTGTGATGATTTTGAACCAAGATAAAAGTACAAAGGAATAAAATGTATTTTTCGCCCACATATCTTCTAAAGATATTCTGCTTTGAAAATTTAAAGAAAAACTAGGATGTACTAGTTTTATTTGTAAGCGATGAGTGGAAGTAAGATATATGTGCTTTAAATATGTGTAATTTTCCGATTTTGGTAAAAGGGTGAGTTTTACTTGAATTTCACATTTGAAAATTTGTGAATAACTAATGAGTTGTTGAACTTTGTATATGATGGGTTAATACAAGATTAACATTTTCTAAACTAAGTTTTCCCCCTTGATTGTATATTGGTGTAATCTCACACTTGAATTTGTCCATGCTTTACACGAAGAAAAATATATCTATATATCCTGAGTTTTCGAAAGAATGGCAAGCTTATGTTTAATAATGTGAATCCTGAACTTGATAAGATTTTTGATTACTTGAAATACTCTTCTTATGTTTTAAAATTCTTGACTTTCAAGAAGAGTGAGCCAATTTTAAATGTACGGACTGAGGCAACTTTGAGATATAGAGAGCAACTGCATTCAAGAGTACAAGTTAGTGTGAATTGATTTGGTTTCCATTCGACACGTAAGGTAGTAAGTTGTACTTATTCTTGGGTTTGAACTTGGAGCTTGAAACTTTAATTACAAAACCCTAAGACTGGTTATTTTGGAGATGATGGTGTTCCGACTGGTGGCTGGTTATTAAAGATTTTGAACTTCGAATGGATAATCTTGGTTTTAGCTTGCGTTATGGCTTTATTGGATCTAATTTCGTAAAGGCGTGTGATCTGATTGAAATTAGTGATGTCTGGACCCTTTGGGTTAACTATGGACTTAGAAAGGGGTAGTGCACGCTGTGAGGCCTTTTGTATCCTGCTTGTATGTACTTCTATATTTTTGTAGCACTTAATTGCCTATGTGCAATATTGGACATATTGGTCTTGTTTTGTAACTTCTAACCGTGTTATAACTTTTGATACATGTAACGAATCATGACCTGATTTTAAATGTGTTGCAACTTGTATACGCAATGTGCTCTTTATGCTTAGCTATGCCTTTTCCTGTGCTTATAGACTTTTCTTAAGTAGGGTAGCAGGAACGAGAAAAGGGGACCGTGACCGAGGGCTTAGACAACCCTGTACTTGTGAGACAAATTGATAGACAGTTTCATATAATTTAATAGGTCCCTAGTACCGAATATGAATCGAACATAAACCCGAAGCTCCGATCTACTAGTGTATAATGGATTAACCTAGCTAGAAACTTGGTGAGCTTTTCTTGTGCGCAACATATGTTATGATTGGTTCTGTGCCAGTATTTCAATCTTAGGAAGTTTGAACTCCGAAAGTATTGCAGTGGGTTGGTAAGAGAACTCGAACTGCCTGAAACCGATTAGACTGAGCTTACTTGAGACTTGAACCTGTTTAGGCTAGTGTGCTCTTGCGTATCCTCAATGGACCTAATTTGACTGAATATATGGAATGTGGACTTGAATTTTGTGACTGTTTAAGAATGTGAATTGCTGGACAGAGGTTAGGCCAGTGTGTTCTTACTCGTACTCATGACCCTTGAATTTGAACTTGAACTTGCACTTGAACTTGAACTTATACTTTTGTTCGTACTCATGCACCATGAACCTGAAGTATTTGGCTCTGCTTTGACCCTACTCTTGAACTTATTCGTACTGGTGTGGTTGTAGACCGGCTACTACTCTTCTGTAGCGGTTGAACTGAAACTCTCTGGTGGGGCATTGCTTGTTGTGTTGTCCAGCACCACCAGGGATGAACTTTTGATTTGAAGCTTCGCTATATCCTGAATTTCTTCCAAATGTCTGGGACTTTATGTCCGACTTCAAGCCTTTTGCCTGTTTTATCTGATTACGCGATTAATTCCCTATTGGACCATGACTATTTGATAGGTTGGATTGGTGTGATATGTAATACTTGAACCTGATAAGTGATTATTATATAAGCCATGCTCTACTGGATGTAAGGGGTAAGTTAGCCTCGTCTGCACTTATTTCGGGAATTCGGGCTAGAAAATTGTTAAGTAAAGGAGCTCAAGGGTATTTGGCTTTTCTTATTAATACCCTTAGCGATAAGGTGAATCTGGAAGACACACCGGTGGTGAAAGAATTTTCCGATGTTTTTCCTGAAGAATTGGAGTCTTTACCCCCGGAACGGGAAATAGCTTTTAAAATTGATTTAGCTCCGGGAACAGCACCTATATCAAGGACACCATACAGGATGGCTCCAGCTGAGTTGAAGGAGTTGAAGTTACAATTACAGGATTTGTTGGAACGGGGTTTTATTCGAGAGAGTGATTCCCCGTGGGGAGCCCCAGTTTTGTTTGTAAAGAAGAAAGATGGGAGGTTGAGGTTATGTATAGATTATCGAGGCTTAAATGATGCTACGGTTAAGAATAAATACCCACTACCCCACATTGATGAACTGTTTGACCAACTGCAAGGGGCGGTAGTGTTTTCAAAGTTGGATCTAAGGCAAGGTTACTATCAATTGAGGATTTTGGAGAAGGATATACCTAAGACTGCTTTTAACTCGAGGTATGGGCACTTCGAGTTTGCAGTGATGCCTTTTGGGTTAACCAATGCACCTGCCGCTTTCATGGATTTAATGCATAGGATTTTTAAGCCTTACTTGGATCAATTTGTGGTGATCTTCATTGATGACATTTTGGTGTATTCTAAGAATGTGAAAGATCATGAGAAACATTTGAGAACGGTTTTACAAATCTTGAGGGAACATCAGCTATATGCTAAGTTTAGCAAGTGTGAATTCTGGCTAAAGGAAGTGACTTTCCTAGGGCATATAATTTCTAAGGATGGGATTAAAGTGGATCCAGCTAAAGTGGAAGCTGTTTCAAAATGGAAACGACCGAAAAATCCAACGGAAGTTCGGAGTTTTATAGGATTGGCAGAGTATTACCGGAGATTCATCCAGGATTTTTCGAAAATTGCTGGACCTATGACTGAGTTGACCAAGAAAAATGGAAAATTTATTTGGAGTTCTAAGTGTGAAGGAAGTTTTCAGGAGTTGAAAAGATGGTTGACTAGAGCGCCTGTTCTAGCTCTACCAAATGGACATGATAGTTTTGTGGTTTACACAGATGCATCTAAGGAAAGTTTGGGATGTGTTTTGATGCAAAATGATAAAGTGATAGCTTATGCCTCTAGAAAATTGAAGCCACATGAGGGAAATTATCCGACCCATGATTTGGAATTAGCGGCTGTGGTCTTTGCTTTGATGAAATGGAGACACTATTTATACGGAGTGACATTTGAGGTTTTTACAGATCACAAAAGTCTTAAGTACTTATTTTCTCAGAAGGAGCTGAATTTGAGGCAACGTAGATGGATGGAATTTCTGGAAGATTATGACTGCATTATTAAGTACCATCCTGGGAAGGCCAATGTAGTGGCCGATGCTTTGAGCCGTCAGGTACAAATGGCTGGATTGATGGTTAAGGAATTTCGATTGTTGGGATGAAGTAGGTGAACGGAAAATCTTAGACACGACTACTGTATCTTGGATTGAGGAGGCTAATGAAAAGGTGAAATTGGTACGGCAAAGAATTCAAACCGCTCAGAGTAGACAAAAAAGTTATGCCGACAATCGGAGAAAAGATTTGGAGTTCACTGTTGGAGATATGGTATTTCTCAAGATTACGCCTTTAAAAGCAAGTTTGATGTCCGAAAAAGGGAAGAAACTACAACCAAGGTTTGTAGGGCCTTATAAGATTATTCAGCGAGTTGGGAATGTAGCCTATAAGCTGGAATTACCACCGAGCTTATCTCGTATTCATAACGTGTTTCATGTGTCCATGCTTAAGAAGTATCATCCAGACCCCTCTCATGTTTTACAACCGGAGAATATTGAGATTGATGAAACCCTGACCTATGAGGAGAGACCGGTAAAACTTCTGGATCGAAAGGTGAAGGAATTGAGGAACAAGCAGATACCACTAGTGAAAGTTTTATGGAAGAACCATGGAGTAGAGGAAGCAACATGGGAAGTTGAAGAGACAATCAGGGAAAAGTATCCAGACTTGTTCATCGACCAAGGTAAATTTCGAGAACGAAATTTTCTTAAGGGGGAGAGGATGTGAGGACTCGCAAAAAAAACTATTATTTTATGCCTAATTTATGGCTTAATAAATTATTTAATTGGATTTTATTTCCAAGGAATATTTTCTAGTCTTATGAGACCTAAACGCATGATAATATAACTTCGTTATATTTTTAAAATGATTCGTTTCGAAAATTAATTTCCTAGAGCGCGTTTAGTAAAAATAGTGAATAGTACTTGGAGATTTTATCCGCGTAGTAGCCCGATAAGCTTGGAATATTGGGGGCTTGTACTATGGTCCTAAAATAGGTAATTTTATGAATAAATATTCAAGTGATAGTTAGTAGCGCAATCGTTATAAGAATTTTTCGAAAGTTTCGCGTTATAGCGTTAAATTTGACGGTACGCGTTTTCACACGCGCGACTTCAATTGAAGGACTTTAGACCCTTATTTCGGGACAATTAAGAGTGAATAATATTTACAAGAATATATATGGCTTGGAGGTTTAGTGCACTAGTGAACCAAACGCGCGAGAAAATCCAGCCGTAATCGCACCAAACGGCCCCTAATGAGAGTTGACCTTTGGGTGATTTTGCACCACACATTGCACCTTCTCTTGGAAGCTAACTTAGATCAAACACACTCTCTCTTCTCTCTCCTCACAGCCGGCCAAGCTCTCCCTTCTCTCTAACTCATTTGCAACAAAAATTCTGCACACTAACCTCACACAAAACCACCCCAAATCACCTCCAAATCACACCAAACTTGGAGACCACTTAGCAAACCTCTTGGAGGTTGGATTTAGCTAACAAAAGGCTGCATCTTCACGGTTTCTTGGAGCTTCAAGAGGGCCGAAATTTTCTGGTCTTGCACACCCAAGGAAGAGGTAATGATCAACCCATGAATTCTTGTCTTTTGGAAGTTATATGACAAGATTAAGTTCATGCATGCACTTAGTTACTAGTTTATGGTGTAAAAATGTGATTGTGGGCTCTTGGAATTCCCACACTTGGGTTGTTGTTGCTGATGTGATGATTAATGGTGATTATATTGTTGGTTTAGTGATTTTAATGATGCATTAGTGATGGGTAATTAGTGGAAACTTCATTGGGTGTAAGAAGCTAAACTTTCCGATTTTGCCCCTGCCATGTTCGGCCATTTCCAGGCCAATTTTTAATGGTTTAATTGCTTGAATTGGATGTTTGTAGGATGTATTAGATGTGTGAAAAATTTCATTGAAAAATAATGAGGTTTGAATGGGCAAATGAATTTTTTTTAGAAACCAGCAAATCTGGAAAACTGATTCGCGTATGCTCTGACCAGCAGTAGTATTTTGGCTATAACTCTGCCCTCGGATGTCGAAATCATGTGCCGTTGGTGGCGTTTGAAACTAGACATTCCTAGCTTTAATTTGGTATATAATGCACGTTCTGAGTCTTTGTGAGCAGGCCGAACCAAATGTTTTAAGTTCGCTGTCCTGTCACTCTGTTCACCTGGAATGAAGTGTTCAGGCTGCAACTTGATGCCCGAATTTGAACCAGATGGGTGCCGAATTTGGAAACGATTTCTTCTATGATATTTTAACTCTATGAATTTATTTTCCAACGGCGTAAGCCATGCTCGATTTCGAGCTATATAGACTGATTTGTGACCGAAACAAGTGGACTGCTCTGCTTTGGAAAACCATGATGTTTGGACTGGTTTGGAACCAAATCTTGTAGTGAACTTGTTAGTTGATGTTTTGATATTAAACACTACCAAAGATATTATGGGTGTATCTTAGACCCTTATTTTACAAATGAACCATGGTTGGACAACTTTCTTGGTTAAACGATTGGAAATTCGGAAAATGAAAGTCAAAGGCAGAATGCCTTAGGAATTTTCTTGAACTTCGGTTGGCTCATTAACTACCTTGCCGAAGGTATTTTTCCCCGAAATTCGATAGAGAGATACTTTCCATATAGTATTGAAATACTGCCAATTTTGGTGCCGATTCAAGTTCGTTTCGATACCCAATCGAATTACTAAAGTTAGAGGTTTAAATCTGGAAAATTCTCATCCAGTCTTGAATTTGCTCAACTTCGGGCTACCGTATCTCGGTGCTCGAGACTCCGATTCTTGATCCGCTTGTTTTGTCATACACTTCACTTGCAACACTAATTGAGCTGAAAATTTCAGAGGCCGGTTTGCAACGTGCGAATCGTGCCGAATTTTCAAAGTTGGCCAAAAACCAACTTCATTCTGCCTTGTAAACTGAAGCTGCGTCTTCAAGCCCATTTTTGATCACTTTCCACTTCGATTCGTGGAAAAGTGTCTTCTAGGAACTTATAGTACTCTCTAAGAGGTTTCCAACGGTATAAAGTTTTCCAATTCTCGACTTATACCGAGCGAGTTACGATTTTTCAAAGATTTATCATAAAACTGGAAAATTTTCCAATTCCAAGAAAATAGAGTTTTTTCAAAAAACTCTTTATTCTTTTTATATTCTTAAACGTTTTGCTTACGATTTTCATGATAAAAACTCAAATAATATTATACCTAATAAACGGCAAGTTGAACCTCGATTTACGTGTAATTGAGGTTCCTTTTTGCAAAATAATTCTTAGATTGTACTAGTGTACAATCTTTCTTGATAAGTGGGTTAATTGTGTGATTATCCACTATTAATTTGCCAGGCGCACAAGGAGACCTTCAAGAGGATCTCACCGTGGACACTTGAACTTCCGGAAAATAATTCTTGTTGAATTGCTCGGTGAGTGTCAAGTGTGTGAATTTTGATACTTGTTTAATTGTGGTATTTGTTGAAAGTTTTAAAAATAAGGGCGGGTGTGTACTTTATCGCACTCGTTCTAATTTCAAATGAATGAATGGAATGTCTTGAATGAATGAATGAAATGCAATGTTATGTCATGAATGCTTGTGTCGTTGGAGTGAACCTCCTCGACTTTCAAAAATATGGGGGACGCCCAAACTCATAGGCCGACCTTGAACTCGAGCCGGCAATGGGCTTGGTCGGGAACTTGGGCGAGCCATGAGATTATAAGCTCGACCTAATAAGAGGTCTTGCTTGGCATACTTGTAGAGTATCGCCCAATAATAGACTTGTGGGCCCTTGAGGTGTACGGTGGACGGAGGAAAGTAAGTGGTGATCTACGGAAATGGAAATACCGACCCGGTTGACAGGAGGGTCAATGCGGGAAGGTATACGAATGACAACGGCAGATCGAGTGGAACTTAGCTCCTGAGAGCTACTATATCCTTGAATTGTTTCTGATTACTTTTCTTGTTTGAATAATTGATTGTTAAAAAGACATGGTTTTATTTATTAAATTTGGGTTTGTTATTTGACTAAGTGCTTGCATGTGTGTTCTTGGCCTCACGAGCGTTAGCTCACCCTATAGTTTTGTTTTCCTTAACAGGACCGACTCTTGGAGAAACCATCCGTTGAATTTTGTTAAGACTCCTGTTATATATTTTGACTAGGCCCTGGTTTGGGTTGTACTTTTGGAAATTGTAAACTTGAAAAGTTTGGGCCCTGATGTGTATTTTGAATTTAAGTCGTTTCATGATTACCCGATGTACTAGTTATAAATTAAGTGACTTATTAAGCTTGAACGCTTCCGCATTATTGTGTTCATGTTTCTCTCATCGAAGTGATTAGTTTGATTTTAAATTGAATGGATTTGCTTGAGTCCTGGCGTGAGCTGGGCAGGCGTCCGCGGATACCCTTTGGTCCGCCTTAGGGAGATGTGGGGCGTCACACTAAGACACATAACTTAAACATTCAAACAAGCAAGGATTAGGGGATTAAAGCAATACCGAAGAGATTTTCATGCGAAAATGGTTTTAAACTGCAGCATTATCGCATGGCAGATTCGCTCATGCCTCCCAAACCGAAAAACAACCTCAAGCTTTTATCAAACTTATCATTCCAAATAGTCTATCATACATGCAAGAGGATGGCAGAACCAGAAATGATAAAGATTTTCATGCAATCCAGAATTCAAACCAAGCTTTCGGCTAAAAAGGATTCGGCAGCTAGGGAGGCTTTCTACAATAATTTTTCTGCTGCACATTTGCAGCTTCAGCTCACGCAAATGAAAGATTGCACAATAACTCAACATTTAGTTACCAAACCCACACACATCTCCCAAACATCAATTTTAGCAGGGAGGAAACAAAAGAAATGCAGAAAAGAAAGCATTAACATTCACTTTGACATGTTGAACCAAAACATTCGAGAAAACATCTCAACTCTTGGACCATGAAGCAAACAAAGTACTAGACATCTACACAGGGCGTTCCGAGACAACATCTGGCAATCATGAAGGCTTATATGCAAATATCAACCAAATATGAAAGAAATCATAAGCTTCGAACAAGCCAAAACTTGAACAAGCAAAGGAAACAAATCTGTCCAGGCTGCTGCAAATTTTCAGATCATACCGACACCAATATTTCGTGCAAAATTCCAACGAAGCACATTAATTTATCATCCAAACAAGTAACTAAATGCAGTCACAGGAATGTAATCCTCTTAGCAGCTTATTGAACCGCATAAAAAAAACAGCAGGTGAGCTAAATGAAAGCAAAACAACAATATTTCCTTCGCAGTTTCCTTCTTATGGGGTAATGCAAATCTAGAAAACAAAACTTGGCTGCAACTTTTCTCATTCAGCCGAAATACATTGATGCAACCTAACTTAAACAAGTCCCAACTCATTTAACAACCACTGCAAGAATCCGGGACAAGGGGAAGAGGAAAAATTCAACGAGGCTCTTGGACATGAAATGCAGCAAAATGGAACGAAAGAAAACTGCAAATGACTAAACCAACAAATGACAAAGAGAGGGACTATAAGAGTAGTTCAGAAGAGTACCTGATGAAGCCTTTTGGATCAAAATCAGGTCAGGAATTGCCGTGAAAAGCTGCTGGATTTGCTTCATTGCGATTTCGAACCCGCACCAGCGAAGCCAAGCTGATGATTTGGGGGCCAGATTCAAGGGCTTTCCAGGTGCTTTCTGTGAATCATTTCTGAACAAGAGTTCTTCCCCTGACTTCGTAGTTCATGCAGAAACCAGAATCCAATCGATTTGAGCAACCAGAAAGGAGATAACCATGCCGTAAGGGGTGCCGAAAATCAGCCCGTTCTGCCGAAAACTTTGCAGAAATTTCTGCTTCCCTTTCTTGTTTTCTCTCAGCTATCCCGCGTAGCCTTCTGTGTTTTTCCTCTCCCCAAGGCCACCAACGAACCTCCCGTCTCCTCTCCTCTCTCTGGTTTCTTTTTTCCCTTGTCGTCCAACTCTCGGCCTCGCTCCCAAAAACCCCATCCGCTGTTTACTCTCTTCTCTCCACTTCCAACCGTCGCCCGCAGATTCCCCCCTTGCTCGCTCAAACCTCCTCTCAACCTCTCTTCCTCTCGGCCTTTTCTTTTTCTTTCAGCCGAAGCCCTTCCAAAACTTCCAGGTTTTTCTCTCTTCCTCTCGGTTTTTTCTCAGCCGTCATCCCGTGCCTCTCTGAACTTCCTTCGCTGGTTTTTTCTTCCGTCACCCCCAAGACTCCCTCTTGCTCAGCTTTTCTCTCCTCCAGTCAGACAGTCCTCCCCTCTCAAGCTCTCCTCGGTTCCTTTCCTAATACCCTAGCCGCCAACTCTACTTTCCTCCCTAGCCGTCCCTTTCTGGTTTCTTTCTTTTGTTCTCCTCTTCAGCCGCTGTTTCCCAAAACATTCTCCAGCTTTCTCCTAATACCCTAGCCGTCCCCAAAACTCTCAGCCTCACTCCCTCTTGTTTTTGTCTCTGGTTTCACTCCCTCTTGAAAGCTGAGCTTGTGTGCGTTTTGGTTTGCTGAATTAGCTGCTCAATGAATCTGCACACTTACACTAAAAACCAGGGAATAAAGAAAAGCTGATTGTTTGAGACGGGGAGGGAGAATGGACCACATATTTGGTATTCTTTTGCTTGTTCAAGTCGATGCTTTGAGGAGTTGAAATCTTTATTTGGGGTCCATTTGGTTAGTTTCAAGTGTTCATGTTTTGTGAAGAGGTGTAGAGCAATGGTTCTAATTGGATTTGTTTCAAAGCTGTTATGTGAATTTCTGTTTGCCGAGAGTCTACATGCTATAGCAGAAAATTGCAGCAAGTTTGTAAGTGATAATGCAGCAGACTTCTCTTTTATTGCAGAAGCTTTTCTCACTTTCTTTTGCATGAAAAGCTGCATTAATTTCATGTTTTTGCTTCCCTTAACAGCCCACAAATGGGTTGTTGTCATGCCGTTTGCACCTATAATCTTGTGTCTATAATGGTTGCCATCTTTCCGGGCTGTTCGCAAATTGTGAATTCGTAGCATGAAGCTCGCATAAGCAAAGAAGACTTCACTTGGCTGAGACTTGTGATGCATGCATGAGAATATTTTTTGTAAATGTCACTCCAACCCCTTGGCTTCTATCTAATGCTTCTAGGCCCAATTAATTGGAAAACTTAATCAATTTTGTCCCCTTAACATGCCATTTTCTCTTTAATATGTCTTGACTTGTTTTGGGTAGATTCTTAAGGAGTTGTAGGATGAATTTGAGGGTCTAATAACTTTTTCTAGATTTATAGTTAATTTGAATTTTTGGAATTTTTGGCATTTTTGTTGTTCAATCATAGCAAATAGCTTTTCATTTATTTTTGTGAGTTTCTGTCATTTGATTGGTAGTTTTTTTATCTTAAGCCATTAATTTGAATTTCGTTCCTTTTAGACTCCTAATATTCAATAAATTGACCCCTCGAAATTCTTTGACTTTTACAAGCAAGTCTCTACTTGTTTTAATTTCTTAAGCATGGGTTGTTCGCCTCCTTTTAAGTGCCTTGGATGGATTCAATTTCATGCTTATCCCCATTGCTTGTGATTACTTGTTAATTAAAGCGATGCCTTGACCTTTTCTTTGTTTTTTTGGAGGATAAATAAGCGATTTCACTCCATTAGGGTTCCAAATCAAGGGAGGTACACCCTATCCCTTATTTCTCACTTTATTTGACCATACTTGCCCTACGTGACTTTACGTGTTTTATTGCATGCTTTTTGAATGTTTATTTTATTTAATTCGCTTTATTTGTTTTAATTTTATTTATTTATTTTAATTCAATTTGTAATTATTTGGGGAAGGCAATTAAATGCCACAAAATGTAATAGTTAGGTATTTCTTTTAATTATTTATTTATTTCTCCTTTAGATTGTAGTAGGCATTCCCTTTTGTAATAGTTAGGGCTTTATTGCTTTATTTGCTTTGCGTGATTTGCATGCTTAGGTGCTATGTGTTTAATCGCTTTCTTAGGTTTTGGCATCTAGATATGCATGCTTATGTGTTATGTGAATTACGTGCTCACATGTCTACTTGCTTTAATTTTGCACATTACTTATATATGTGTATGATGGATGCAAATGCACGTAACCGTGGCTAGTCCAATGCTAGTCATGGTTGTCCCCTCGAGCTCTTACAAGTCCAATGCTTGTGAGAGAGCGTAGATGTGGGCTAGTCCAACACTAGACCCTTAGGAGCCCCTTCACGCGATAGATCATGATTGTGTGATAAAATCACCTCATCTCATGCATATTTTACTTTCTAGGGTCTTTTATCATTTTGTATGATATTTCCCTTATACGTATATCCCTCATCCCTAATTTCCCTATATATATACCCCTATGTATGATACATGACATTAGACTTGCATTTCATTTTAGAATTAGGATTAGGGTAGTGCATTTGCTTGATTAGATTTGGAAATAACCCCTTG
>NW_020864606.1:81002-117293 GCF_003713205.1 Coffea eugenioides
TATCCTGAGTTTTCGAAAGAATGGCAAGCTTATGTTTAATAATGTGAATCCTGAACTTGATAAGATTTTTGATTACTTGAAATACTCTTCTTATGTTTTAAAATTCTTGAATTTCAAGAAGAGTGAGCCAATTTTAAATGTACGGACTGAGGCAACTTTGAGATATAGAGAGCAACTGCATTCAAGAGTACAAGTTAGTGTGAATTGATTTGGTTTCCATTCGACACGTAAGGTAGTAAGTTGTACTTATTCTTGGGTTTGAACTTGGAGCTTGAAACTTTAATTACAAAACCCTAAGACTGGTTATTTTGGAGATGATGGTGTTCCGACTGGTGGCTGGTTATTAAAGATTTTGAACTTCGAATGGATAATCTTGGTTTTAGCTTGCGTTATGGCTTTATTGGATCTAATTTCGTAAAGGCGTGTGATCTGATTGAAATTAGTGATGTCTGGACCCTTTGGGTTAACTATGGACTTAGAAAGGGGTAGTGCACGCTGTGAGGCCTTTTGTATCCTGCTTGTATGTACTTCTATATTTTTGTAGCACTTAATTGCCTATGTGCAATATTGGACATATTGGTCTTGTTTTGTAACTTCTAACCGTGTTATAACTTTTGATACATGTAACGAATCATGACCTGATTTTAAATGTGTTGCAACTTGTATACGCAATGTGCTCTTTATGCTTAGCTATGCCTTTTCCTGTGCTTATAGACTTTTCTTAAGTAGGGTAGCAGGAACGAGAAAAGGGGACCGTGACCGAGGGCTTAGACAACCCTGTACTTGTGAGACAAATTGATAGACAGTTTCATATAATTTAATAGGTCCCTAGTACCGAATATGAATCGAACATAAACCCGAAGCTCCGATCTACTAGTGTATAATGGATTAACCTAGCTAGAAACTTGGTGAGCTTTTCTTGTGCGCAACATATGTTATGATTGGTTCTGTGCCAGTATTTCAATCTTAGGAAGTTTGAACTCCGAAAGTATTGCAGTGGGTTGGTAAGAGAACTCGAACTGCCTGAAACCGATTAGACTGAGCTTACTTGAGACTTGAACCTGTTTAGGCTAGTGTGCTCTTGCGTATCCTCAATGGACCTAATTTGACTGAATATATGGAATGTGGACTTGAATTTTGTGACTGTTTAAGAATGTGAATTGCTGGACAGAGGTTAGGCCAGTGTGTTCTTACTCGTACTCATGACCCTTGAATTTGAACTTGAACTTGCACTTGAACTTGAACTTATACTTTTGTTCGTACTCATGCACCATGAACCTGAAGTATTTGGCTCTGCTTTGACCCTACTCTTGAACTTATTCGTACTGGTGTGGTTGTAGACCGGCTACTACTCTTCTGTAGCGGTTGAACTGAAACTCTCTGGTGGGGCATTGCTTGTTGTGTTGTCCAGCACCACCAGGGATGAACTTTTGATTTGAAGCTTCGCTATATCCTGAATTTCTTCCAAATGTCTGGGACTTTATGTCCGACTTCAAGCCTTTTGCCTGTTTTATCTGATTACGCGATTAATTCCCTATTGGACCATGACTATTTGATAGGTTGGATTGGTGTGATATGTAATACTTGAACCTGATAAGTGATTATTATATAAGCCATGCTCTACTGGATGTAAGGGGTAAGTTAGCCTCGTCTGCACTTATTTCGGGAATTCGGGCTAGAAAATTGTTAAGTAAAGGAGCTCAAGGGTATTTGGCTTTTCTTATTAATACCCTTAGCGATAAGGTGAATCTGGAAGACACACCGGTGGTGAAAGAATTTTCCGATGTTTTTCCTGAAGAATTGGAGTCTTTACCCCCGGAACGGGAAATAGCTTTTAAAATTGATTTAGCTCCGGGAACAGCACCTATATCAAGGACACCATACAGGATGGCTCCAGCTGAGTTGAAGGAGTTGAAGTTACAATTACAGGATTTGTTGGAACGGGGTTTTATTCGAGAGAGTGATTCCCCGTGGGGAGCCCCAGTTTTGTTTGTAAAGAAGAAAGATGGGAGGTTGAGGTTATGTATAGATTATCGAGGCTTAAATGATGCTACGGTTAAGAATAAATACCCACTACCCCACATTGATGAACTGTTTGACCAACTGCAAGGGGCGGTAGTGTTTTCAAAGTTGGATCTAAGGCAAGGTTACTATCAATTGAGGATTTTGGAGAAGGATATACCTAAGACTGCTTTTAACTCGAGGTATGGGCACTTCGAGTTTGCAGTGATGCCTTTTGGGTTAACCAATGCACCTGCCGCTTTCATGGATTTAATGCATAGGGTTTTTAAGCCTTACTTGGATCAATTTGTGGTGATCTTCATTGATGACATTTTGGTGTATTCTAAGAATGTGAAAGATCATGAGAAACATTTGAGAACGGTTTTACAAATCTTGAGGGAACATCAGCTATATGCTAAGTTTAGCAAGTGTGAATTCTGGCTAAAGGAAGTGACTTTCCTAGGGCATATAATTTCTAAGGATGGGATTAAAGTGGATCCAGCTAAAGTGGAAGCTGTTTCAAAATGGAAACGACCGAAAAATCCAACGGAAGTTCGGAGTTTTATAGGATTGGCAGAGTATTACCGGAGATTCATCCAGGATTTTTCGAAAATTGCTGGACCTATGACTGAGTTGACCAAGAAAAATGGAAAATTTATTTGGAGTTCTAAGTGTGAAGGAAGTTTTCAGGAGTTGAAAAGATGGTTGACTAGAGCGCCTGTTCTAGCTCTACCAAATGGACATGATAGTTTTGTGGTTTACACAGATGCATCTAAGGAAAGTTTGGGATGTGTTTTGATGCAAAATGATAAAGTGATAGCTTATGCCTCTAGAAAATTGAAGCCACATGAGGGAAATTATCCGACCCATGATTTGGAATTAGCGGCTGTGGTCTTTGCTTTGATGAAATGGAGACACTATTTATACGGAGTGACATTTGAGGTTTTTACAGATCACAAAAGTCTTAAGTACTTATTTTCTCAGAAGGAGCTGAATTTGAGGCAACGTAGATGGATGGAATTTCTGGAAGATTATGACTGCATTATTAAGTACCATCCTGGGAAGGCCAATGTAGTGGCCGATGCTTTGAGCCGTCAGGTACAAATGGCTGGATTGATGGTTAAGGAATTTCGATTGTTGGGATGAAGTAGGTGAACGGAAAATCTTAGACACGACTACTGTATCTTGGATTGAGGAGGCTAATGAAAAGGTGAAATTGGTACGGCAAAGAATTCAAACCGCTCAGAGTAGACAAAAAAAGTTATGCCGACAATCGGAGGAAGGATTTGGAGTTCACTGTTGGAGATATGGTATTTCTCAAGATTACGCCTTTAAAAGCAAGTTTGATGTCCGGAAAAGGGAAGAAACTACAACCAAGGTTTGTAGGGCCTTATAAGATTATTCAGCGAGTTGGGAATGTAGCCTATAAGCTGGAATTACCACCGAGCTTATCTCGTATTCATAACGTGTTTCATGTGTCCATGCTTAAGAAGTATCATCCAGACCCCTCTCATGTTTTACAACCGGAGAATATTGAGATTGATGAAACCCTGACCTATGAGGAGAGACCGGTAAAACTTCTGGATCGAAAGGTGAAGGAATTGAGGAACAAGCAGATACCACTAGTGAAAGTTTTATGGAAGAACCATGGAGTAGAGGAAGCAACATGGGAAGTTGAAGAGACAATCAGGGAAAAGTATCCAGACTTGTTCATCGACCAAGGTAAATTTCGAGGACGAAATTTTCTTAAGGGGGAGAGGATGTGAGGACTCGCAAAAAAAAAACTATTATTTTATGCCTAATTTATGGCTTAATAAATTATTTAATTGGATTTTATTTCCAAGGAATATTTTCTAGTCTTATGAGACCTAAACGCATGATAATATAACTTCGTTATATTTTTAAAATGATTCGTTTCGAAAATTAATTTCCTAGAGCGCGTTTAGTAAAAATAGTGAATAGTACTTGGAGATTTTATCCGCGTAGTAGCCCGATAAGCTTGGAATATTGGGGGCTTGTACTATGGTCCTAAAATAGGTAATTTTATGAATAAATATTCAAGTGATAGTTAGTAGCGCAATCGTTATAAGAATTTTTCGAAAGTTTCGCGTTATAGCGTTAAATTTGACGGTACGCGTTTTCACACGCGCGACTTCAATTGAAGGACTTTAGACCCTTATTTCGGGACAATTAAGAGTGAATAATATTTACAAGAATATATATGCCTTGGAGGTTTAGTGCACTAGTGAACCAAACGCGCGAGAAAAATCGAGCCGTAATCGCACCAAACGGCCCCTAATGAGAGTTGACCTTTGGGTGATTTTGCACCACACATTGCACCTTCTCTTGGAAGCTAACTTAGATCAAACACACTCTCTCTTCTCTCTCCTCACAGCCGGCCAAGCTCTCCCTTCTCTCTAACTCATTTGCAACAAAAATTCTGCACACTAACCTCACACAAAACCACCCCAAATCACCTCCAAATCACACCAAACTTGGAGACCACTTAGCAAACCTCTTGGAGGTTGGATTTAGCTAACAAAAGGCTGCATCTTCACGGTTTCTTGGAGCTTCAAGAGGGCCGAAATTTTCTGGTCTTGCACACCCAAGGAAGAGGTAATGATCAACCCATGAATTCTTGTCTTTTGGAAGTTATATGACAAGATTAAGTTCATGCATGCACTTAGTTACTAGTTTATGGTGTAAAAATGTGATTGTGGGCTCTTGGAATTCCCACACTTGGGTTGTTGTTGCTGATGTGATGATTAATGGTGATTATATTGTTGGTTTAGTGATTTTAATGATGCATTAGTGATGGGTAATTAGTGGAAACTTCATTGGGTGTAAGAAGCTAAACTTTCCGATTTTACCCCTGCCATGTTCGGCCATTTCCAGGCCAATTTTTAATGGTTTAATTGCTTGAATTGGATGTTTGTAGGATGTATTAGATGTGTGAAAAATTTCATTGAAAAATAATGAGGTTTGAATGGGCAAATGAATTTTTTTTAGAAACCAGCAAATCTGGAAAACTGATTCGCGTATGCTCTGACCAGCAGTAGTATTTTGGCTATAACTCTGCCCTCGGATGTCGAAATCATGTGCCGTTGGTGGCGTTTGAAACTAGACATTCCTAGCTTTAATTTGGTATATAATGCACGTTCTGAGTCTTTGTGAGCAGGCCGAACCAAATGTTTTAAGTTCGCTGTCCTGTCACTCTGTTCACCTGGAATGAAGTGTTCAGGCTGCAACTTGATGCCCGAATTTGAACCAGATGGGTGCCGAATTTGGAAACGATTTCTTCTATGATATTTTAACTCTATGAATTTATTTTCCAACGGCGTAAGCCATGCTCGATTTCGAGCTATATAGACTGATTTGTGACCGAAACAAGTGGACTGCTCTGCTTTGGAAAACCATGATGTTTGGACTGGTTTGGAACCAAATCTTGTAGTGAACTTGTTAGTTGATGTTTTTGATATTAAACACTACCAAAGATATTATGGGTGTATCTTAGACCCTTATTTTACAAATGAACCATGGTTGGACAACTTTCTTGGTTAAACGATTGGAAATTCGGAAAATGAAAGTCAAAGGCAGAATGCCTTAGGAATTTTCTTGAACTTCGGTTGGCTCATTAACTACCTTGCCGAAGGTATTTTTCCCCGAAATTCGATAGAGAGATACTTTCCATATAGTATTGAAATACTGCCAATTTTGGTGCTGATTCAAGTTCGTTTCGATACCCAATTGAATTACTAAAGTTAGAGGTTCAAATCTGGAAAATTCTCATCCAGTCTTGAATTTCCCCAACTTCGGGCTACCGTATCTCGGTACTCGAAACTCCGATTCTTGATCCGCTTGTTTTGTCATACACTTCACTTGCAACACTAATTGAGCTGAAAATTTCAGAGGCCGGTTTGCAACGTGCGAATCGTGCCGAATTTTCAAAGTTGGCCAAAAACCAACTTCATTCTGCCTTGTAAACTGAAGCTGCGTCTTCAAGCCCATTTTTGATCACTTTCCACTTCGATTCGTGGAAAAGTGTCTTCTAGGAACTTATAGTACTCTCTAAGAGGTTTCCAACGGTATAAAGTTTTCCAATTCTCGACTTATACCGAGCGAGTTACGATTTTTCAAAGATTTATCATAAAACTGGAAAATTTTCCAATTCCAAGAAAATAGAGTTTTTCAAAAAACTCTTTATTCTTTTTATATTCTTAAACGTTTTGCTTACGATTTTCATGATAAAAACTCAAATAATATTATACCTAATAAACGGCAAGTTGAACCTCGATTTACGTGTAATTGAGGTTCCTTTTTGCAAAATAATTCTTAGATTGTACTAGTGTACAATCTTTCTTGATAAGTGGGTTAATTGTGTGATTATCCACTATTAATTTGCCAGGCGCACAAGGAGACCTTCAAGAGGATCTCACCGTGGACACTTGAACTTCCGGAAAATAATTCTTGTTGAATTGCTCGGTGAGTGTCAAGTGTGTGAATTTTGATACTTGTTTAATTGTGGTATTTGTTGAAAGTTTTAAAAATAAGGGCGGGTGTGTACTTTATCGCACTCGTTCTAATTTCAAATGAATGAATGGAATGTCTTGAATGAATGAATGAAATGCAATGTTATGTCATGAATGCTTGTGTCGTTGGAGTGAACCTCCTCGACTTTCAAAAATATGGGGGACGCCCAAACTCATAGGCCGACCTTGAACTCGAGCCGGCAATGGGCTTGGTCGGGAACTTGGGCGAGCCATGAGGTTATAAGCTCGACCTAATAAGAGGTCTTGCTTGGCATACTTGTAGAGTATCGCCCAATAATAGACTTGTGGGCCCTTGAGGTGTACGGTGGACGGAGGAAAGTAAGTGGTGATCTACGGAAATGGAAATACCGACCCGGTTGACAGGAGGGTCAATGCGGGAAGGTATACGAATGACAACGGCAGATCGAGTGGAACTTAGCTCCTGAGAGCTACTATATCCTTGAATTGTTTCTGATTACTTTTCTTGTTTGAATAATTGATTGTTAAAAAGACATGGTTTTATTTATTAAATTTGGGTTTGTTATTTGACTAAGTGCTTGCATGTGTGTTCTTGGCCTCACGAGCGTTAGCTCACCCTATAGTTTTGTTTTCCTTAACAGGACCGACTCTTGGAGAAACCATCCGTTGAATTTTTGTTAAGACTCCTGTTATATATTTTGACTAGGCCCTGGTTTGGGTTGTACTTTTGGAAATTGTAAACTTGAAAAGTTTGGGCCCTGATGTGTATTTTGAATTTAAGTCGTTTCATGATTACCCGATGTACTAGTTATAAATTAAGTGACTTATTAAGCTTGAACGCTTCCGCATTATTGTGTTCATGTTTCTCTCATCGAAGTGATTAGTTTGATTTTAAATTGAATGGATTTGCTTGAGTCCTGGCGTGAGCTGGGCAGGCGTCCGCGGATACCCTTTGGTCCGCCTTAGGGAGATGTGGGGCGTCACACGCTCTCACTTCAATCAATTAACATTCAACGCGTCAAGTTCAAGTATCAAAGCCATATAGTAACACACAAGTGAGTAGTACACTCACCAAGCTTGCAAATGGTGTTTCATGCACTTCCGTCAAAAGAACGTCGTGAACCACCGTCACGCCCTAAAACATGCAAACAAGTACAATGAGACTCGATAACGAGTCATAAACCAATGCCAAACACGACCCCAATAGGGTTCCATAAGCATATACAAGCATTAGGGGAAACCAGAAAATCCGGAAATGGCATTAGCTTTAGCCCTGAAGAAAACATTTTTTGACCTCATTTTACGGTAATGGCACCAAAGGCACTACAATTATCGGATGAAGGTCCAAGACCCACCTTTTCGAAGCTAAGAGATAGGGATACAATATTTCAGAAGGTTACTCAACCCCGTTTCGAGTGTAACCAGGTCAAAAATGCAATCTACTATACCAGAACCGCAAAAACAGATTCACAGAACGCATTTTAGTGTAAACATCATAAAACAGCCTAAATAAGTCCAAATCCAGAAATTCCAAAGCCATCTGAAAGCTAAGAAATAGGGATACATTTCATCAGAAGGCCTCAACAACCAATTCGGAAGCATTCCTAACCAAAATAACCAATTACAAAAGAAATTCCCAAATTCGGGTAAAACCAGGACAGCAAGGGTAATTTCTACTTTTCTCAAGCTACGCTACTCCGATTGACCTGAAATTTTGTAGGCACCTCTAAAATATCATTCCCTACAACTTTAATGTTTTAAGACAAGGCCAATTCGGCCTCTAACTATGAGCTACAAAACCGGGCAGAATGTAATTTCATAAACCCTAACTTTCCAAAATTTCTTCCAAAACAGAAATTGCTTGCAATTATCCACTTTTTCCACCTCCTAGGTCCCTTACACACCATTTCCAATCATCATACATAGTCACACAATCATATTCATATTAAAACAGAAAAATCCCCAATAATTACAAAACTTCATCAATTCAACCAAAAATCACAATATAATCCATAAAGTTGCATCTTATACCACCACTAAGCATAAATTAAGCATCATTAGAGGGAGGAGAGTGGTTCTTCATAACTCACCTTAGAAACAAGAGAGAGAGAGCAACAAGTCCTCTTAGCTTTCCAAACAACTCCACCAAACCCCACACAAACACTCACTTAAGGTTTTCTATGGAACAAAAGTAAGATTAAGTGGTTGTTTTGATGATTTGGAGCAAGATGGAATCAAGAACTTGGAGAGTTTCCTTCTTTCTTCTTGAGAGAGAGAGCCGGCCAAGATGAAGAGAAAAATGGTGAATTTTTGGTGATTTTTGTGATTTATTTGGTCAATTGGACAAAAGGTGAATAGTGGTCTTACTTAAGACCAAATCCCATGGTGACACTTGTCACCTTCATTAATGCTTGCCTAACTTTTGTCTCTCTTATACCAATCCACTTAGCATCCTCTACTTATCTCTTAACACCCGGTAAATTAAATCCAGTATCCAAAACTTAACCTAGTTGGCCGAATTTTTCCGAACTTTTCGCACTAGTGGGTCCCACGTCCGGTATACGCTCTTAATTTCTCAAAACCTATTCGATACTAGAAAAATCATCTAAAAATTATATTTACTCATAAAAATTATCTAGAAAATTTTCCTAATAAAGAAAATGCAGAAAACAAGCCATTAACCCGAATAAAACCTAAAAATGGAAAAAATTACGGGTTCTCACACTAATTCATGTAACTCAAGAAAACATACACTATATCCACCCAAATCATGATAATAGCTATCATCCACCACAAATTTAAGGTGCTATGCCAAGTTAAAGAAGATTAAGTGTAAGAAATGGGGAAATCGGCATTATTACCTTGCTAAAGTGACTACCAAGAGCAACCCTAGCTTTTCCTTCCAAAATTTCATCAACACACCACTAGCTAAACACTCAAGGAAGGTTTTAATCGGTTTAGTTTCTTGTTTCCTCACTTAATACACTCAAACTCAAGATAAAATGGTGCAGCTCTCCCTTGGTTTTTCTCTCCCTCTCTCTCGGCCAAAGCAGCAGAAAAATGAAGAAAAAAGGCAGCTCCAAGGTGATAAGAAGGCAAGACAATTGGTCTTGGTCAAGGCCCTTAGTTGGCCAACAAGTGTCACTCCAATTTCCACATATTTTTTTGTTTCTTCTCCTTGCAATTTTGGTCAACATTTTCGGCCAAAGCAAGCTGGAAGTGAGGGGATATTTTGCTCAAATATTAATGAGCTTGTATGGTAAGAAAGTGGTGATCAAGTGGTGTGTTCAATCGGTAGTGCACGGTACACGTCGGTTGCACCGTTTTTCCTTAAATCACACATACTAGGGTTTTTTACTTCCTATTCACTAACTTTTTATCATTGCTTCTAATCACATATTATTTCTCACCCAAAAGCCACTCTTAAGCACCAAATTTGATCCTCGCTCCGTACCGGATAATTACACTACGGATACACGTGAAAACCCTAACTTGCTCCAACTTGAAAACGAAAAGTGAAACCCTACTTTCTAAGTTCATTTGCACTTATTGTGGAATGATTGGGTAGTAGGGCTATAATAAATGAATAATTTCTAAATAAAAGGGCATTTTTGAGAAAAATATAAGGAATTTGGAAGTCCTCACATATATAGGACGGATAGGGGGAAGAGCCTTAGCTAGCCGTTTTGTACGTTTGGATTAGCTATGTGTTATTATTTTTGATGAGGCCATTCCCTTATGGATTGTCTATGTTTGTACTTGACTGACTGCTAATGTGTGACTGTTTGATGTTATTTTGTATTGTATATATGTTAGATTGTGAAAAGCTTTTGGTTTCTTACGTACATGCATTGTTATTTTATTGTTTTAGTTATATCTGCCTAGATTGAATAGATCCGATGGAAGGCACCCGTAGTGGTTGGGGACGTGGGCGCGGGAGTAGGCAACCCGCGTCGGACAAGGGCGCCGGGGAAACTTCGCCTGGACCTAACCCTGAACCTAGGGGTTGACCCTAACGTCCAAATAGCTGCTGCTATGCAGCAAATGACTAATTTACTGGCCCAAGTGGTGCAGCAACAGGGTCAAAACCCTAACCCTAACCCTGGAAACCCTGGCAACCACGTCGAGAGCGAGGACAGAGCTCTCGAAAGATTCCAAAAGTTTGCTCCACCCAAGTTCATTGGGGGGTCCTATCCAGATATAGCCGAAAGGTGGCTCGAGAATATGGTGGATATTTTTGCTGCCTTGCACTACACTGAAGAAAGGCAGGTGACTTTTTCCGTCTTTCAGCTAGAAGGGGCGGCCCGTTCCTGGTCATACGACAGAAGTGGGAACTGGAACAAACGCCTCGGACCTGGGTGAACTTCATGCGAGAGTTCAACGCGAAATTCTTCCCTCCTTTAGTCCAGGAACGGAAGGAAGATGAGTTTATCCGACTTCGTCAGGGGGCCCAGCCTGTAGCGGAGTATGAGAGTTAGTTCACCCGCCTATCCAAATTTGCTCCTGAGCTGATCATGACCGAGCAGCGGCGAATAAGGCATTTTATCCAGGGTCTGAACGTAGAAATTCAGAAGGACCTCGTGGTGGCCCATATTAACGTTTTTAGCGAGGCCGTCAAGAAAGCGCAACGAGTAGAAAGCGCTAGGCTCCAAGTAAGGAACTTCCAGGCAAAGAAGCGAGGCTTTCCTGGGAACAATTCAGGACAAGGGGAAAGGAGTGCTCCTCCCAAGTACGGACGGGGAGCCGGAGGTGGACGGCAGACGGGAGTAGGCAGAGGGACTCCGTCTAGAGGTGGCCCAGCTGGAAGAGGCCAGGGAGGAAATTTCTAGAGGGGTTCTGGTTCGGCGTCCCGTGGACCTTGTGGGTACTGCGGAAAGCCCAAAGATGGGAAATGTCTGCGTTGCGGAAGTGCAGACCACCAGCTTGCCACCTGTCCAATCCTAAAGCAAGATGGAAAGGGAAGTCAACCACCGTCAAAGACCAACGCTGGACCAGTTAAGGGAGATGGGACGAAACCTAAGGTGTCTGCTCGAGTGTATTCGTTAGAGCCTCAACAGGTCCCAGATTCCTCTAAGGTCGTAGAAGGTACGATCCCTATCTTCCACCACTTTGCAAAGGTTTTAGTAGATCCCGGTACCACCCATTCCTTTGTTAACCCTAATTTTATGTGTGGCATTGATATAAAACCTGCTAGTTTACCTTACGACCTAGAAGTTAGTACACCTACGGGGAATCAACGTTTGGTTACTAGTATAGTTTATAAGGATTGTGAAGTGTGGGTAGGAGAGAAGAGATTGTTAGGGGATTTGATAAGCCTGTCCATTAAGGGGTATGATGTGATCTTGGGTATGGACTGGCTAGCCAAGTATAATGCCCAACTGGATTGTAAAAAGAAAGTGGTAGGTTAGCCTCATCTGCTTTGATTTCGGGCATTCGGGCTAGAAAACTGCTAAGTAGAGGGGCGCAAGGATTTTTACCCTTTCTAATCAATACCCCCACGGATAAATTGAAGGTAGAGGATGTGCACATAGTACGGGAATTTCCGGATGTATTCCCTGATGAGTTAGTAGCCCTACCTCCGGTGAGAGAGATAGAATTCAAGATCGACCTGTTACCGGGAACCTCGCCTATCTCAAAAATCCCGTATCGAATGGCCCCTGCGGAGCTGAAGGAGCTGAAATTGCAATTACAAGACCTTTTGGAGCGGGGGTTCATTCAAGAGAATGGGTCTCCTTGGGGAGCCCATGTGTTGTTTGTAAAGAAGAAGGACGGGAGTCTGCAGATGTGTATAGACTACCGGGGGCTAAACAATGTCACGGTTAAAAATAAGTATCCACTGCCCCACATTGATGACTTGTTTGACCAGTTGCAAGGAGCAGTGGTCTTCTCGAAACTAGACCTCCGCCAAGGGTATTATCAGTTGCTAATCAGAAAGGAGGATATCCCGAAAACCGCTTTCAATTCGAGATATGGGCATTACGAATTCGCAGTTATGCCCTTTGGATTAACCAATGCCCCTGCCGCCTTCATGGATTTAATGCATAGGGTTTTTAAGCCATACTTGGACCGATTTGTCGTTGTTTTTATTGATGACATCTTGGTCTACTCCAAAACTCGTGAGGAGCATGAACAGCGCCTAAGAATTGTTTTGCAAACCCGAAGAGAGCATCGGTTATACGCCAAGTTCAGTAAGTGCGAGTTTTGGCTGGAGAAAATTTCTTTCTTAGGGCACGTAATTTCTCGTGAGGGCATCTCGGTTGACCCGGCGAAAGTAGAGGCCGTGACCAATTGGAAACGGCCAGAAAACCCCACGGAGATTCGTAGTTTTCTAGGGCTGGTTGGGTATTACCGACGTTTCATTAAAGACTTCTCCAAACTAGCCGGTCCTTCAACCGATTTGACAAAGAAGCATGGTCGGTTTGTGTGGGACACCAAATGCGAAATGAGTTTTCAGGAGCTAAAGAAAAGGTTAACCATGGTGCCAGTTCTAGCTTTGCCTAACGGAGTAGACGGATTTACAGTCTATACCGACGCGTCGCGGGAAGGTCTGGGGTGTGTGCTGATGCAGAACCGGAATGTGATATCTTTTGCCTCTAGAAAGTTGAAACTCCACGAGCAGAACTACCCAACCCACGATCTTGAGTTAGCCGCGGTTGTTTTTGCTCTGAAGAAGTGGAGACACTACCTTTACGGGGTGACCTTCGAGATTTACTCATGCCACAAGAGTCTTAGATACCTCTTTTCACAAAAGGAATTGAATATGAGGCAGCGACGGTGGATGGAATTTCTGGAGGATTACGACTGCACTATCAACTACCATCCAGGGAAGGCAAATGTGGTGGCTGATGCCTTAAGTCGTAAGGCTCAAGTAGCAAGGTTAATGATCAAAGAGTGGGATTTGTTAGAATCCGTTTGCGAGTGGAAACCCTGCCTTGGGAGTCATAAGGTGGTTTTTGGTAATATTAAGGTAACATCCACCCTACTGGAACGCATTAAAGAAGCGCAAAAGGAGGATTTAATGGTGCGGAAGTGGGGAGAGAAGGTAGAAAAAGGGGAAACAATCGACTTCAACTTTAGTCCTGAGGGTATTTTAAAATACCGAAACCGAGTGGTGGTGCCTAAAGATGAAGCGTTACAAACGGAGATCTTAGAGGAAGCTCATCGATCCAAGTATACAATCCATCCGGGTAGTAGCAAGATGTATCAGGACCTAAAAGGAACCTATTGGTGGGATAACATGAAGAAGGAAATCGCTCTGTACGTGCAAAAATGTCTCGTTTGTCAACAGGTTAAGGCGGAACATAAAAAACCATCGGGGTTGTTACAACCCCTTGAGATACCCGAGTGGAAGTGGGAAAACATCACAATGGACTTCGTTTCAGGTTTGCCACGAATGCAACGAGGACACGATGCCGTTTGGGTGATCGTCGATCGATTAACCAAATCGGCCCATTTCTTACCGGTAAACATGAAATACTCCATGGAGAAATTGGCTCAAGTGTACATGGACGAGATCATAAGATTACACGGCGTTCCTATGAGCATCGTTTCAGACAGAGATCCCCGCTTCGTATTTAGGTTTTGGCAGAAATTCCAAGAGACTCTGGGGACCAAACTCAACTTAAGCACCACCTATCACCCTCAGACGGATGGACAATCGGAGCGAACAATTCAAACTCTCGAGGATATGTTAAGGACCTGTATTTTAGATTTTGGGGGTAACTAGGGTCAACACATGACCTTAGTGGAGTTTGCGTACAATAACAGCTACCATTCGTCAATTCAAATGGCTCCATACGAAGCACTTTATGGGAGGAAATGTCGATCACCGATCTACTGGGATGAAGTCGGCGAGAGGAAAGCCCTAGATCCAACGACTATCCCGTGGATGGAGGAGGCACGAGAAAAAGTCAAGTTGATACGACAAAGGCTCCAAACAGCTCAAAGCCGGCAAAAGAGCTATGCGGACAATCGAAGAAAAGACTTGGAGTTCGAAGTCGGGGACCATGTTTTCCTCAAGATCATACCGTTACGGAGCGTCACAGTGGGAAGAGGAAAGAAGCTCCAACCGAGGTTCGTTGGACCTTTCAAGATTCTCCAAAGGGTTGGTAAGGTAGCGTATCGCCTTGAGCTACCGTCCAGTCTCTCTCGAATTCACGACGTCTTCCACGTCTCGATGCTTAAGAAGTACTACCCCGACCCATCCCATATCTTACAGCCAGAGGAAATCGAAATAGATGAATCACTCGTTTACGAAGAGAAACCTGTACAATTGCTTGACCGGAAAGTTAAAGAACTGAGAAACAAGCAGATTCCATTGGTTAAGATACTGTGGAGAAACCATGGTGTAGAGGAAACTACCTGGGAAGTGGAAGAAGAAATGCAAAAGAAATACCCTGAACTTTTCGTGAGTCAAGGTGAGAAATTTCGAGGGCGAAATTCTTTTAAGGGGGAGAGGGTGTGAGACCCCGTAAATTTTCTCATTTTCTAGGTTTTATTCTATTTAATTGCATGCTTTTCCGCATTTTCTTTATTAGGAAAATTTTCTAGAAAATTTTAATCAGTGAATATAGTTTTTAGATGATTTTCCTAGTATCGGTTAGTTTTTGAGAAATTAAGAGCGTATACCGGACGTGGGACCCGCTAGTACGAAAAGTTCGATAAAATTCGGTCAGTTAGGTTAAGTGTTGGATACCGGGTTTATTTTAGCAGGTGTTGAGAGATAACTAGAGGCTATTAAATGAGTTGGTGTGAGAGGGACAAAAGGATAGCCATGCATTAAATGGAGTGACAAGTGTCACTTGGAGATTCAATCTTGGATTTTGACCACTATTCACCATTTTACCAAATAAACCAAAAATTGACCAAAAAACACCTTCATTTCAAGCTCCTTGTGGCCGGCCCTCTTAAGGAAGAAAAGAAAAGAAAAGCTCTGAAATTTCTTGCTCCAATCTTGCTCAATCCAACAAACCAACCGTTTAATCTTGAATTTTCTCCATAAAAACCCTTAGTTTAGTGATTGTGAGATGATTAGTGAAGTGGTTTAGAAGGCTAAGGTGCTAAGTGGTCTCCTTTCTTGAGTTGATAAGGTGAGTAGCTAAGGAACTCCTCTTTTGTTCTTGATGATGTTTAATTAGTGGCTTGTGGTAGTCTAAGAGGTGATTTTGTGGGCTATTTCATGATTTTGGTTGAGATTGGTGAATTTTTCTATTTATTCATGATTTTTCTGTTTTTATATGTTTAATATTGATTGGCCATGGATGATGGTTGGGAATGATCTAGAATGAAGCTATGGTGCATAAATTGTGGCTATTTGCAGAAAATTTCCGCTTTGAAAGGAAATTTCGGAGTTAGGGTTTCAATTAACCCCATTCTGTCCGGTACTGTTTCCCCTAGTTAGAGGCTGAATTAGCCTTGGATTAAAACATCAAAGTTGTAGAGAATGATGTTTTAGAGTTTTCTGCAAAATTTCAACCCAATCGGAGCAATGTAGCCTATGAAAAGACCGAAATACCCCTGCTGCCCTGTTTCTGTCCGAAACTGATAATCCGCTTCTGTAATTGGTTAGTTTGACCAGGAATACTACTGATTTGAAATTTTGACTTAGTTGCACTACAAACTGGACTGAGTGGCCTTCTTCAACATTGTAACCCTTTCTTTTAGCTTTGAAACGGTGCATATTGTACCTCCATCCGATAATCGTAGTGCCGTTTATGTCCAATACGCTAAACGACGTCAAAACTATTTTTGGGTTTTAGGGCTTAACGTTCATTTCCGGACTTTCCCTAGCTTACTTTGGTACTTATACGTTCTAATGGAGCCTTATTTTTGGTAGTATGTGGATTTGGTTTATGACTCGTATTCGAGTCTCATTGTGCTTGTTTGAATGTTTTAGGACGTGACGGTGATTCAAGACGCTCTTTGGGCGGAAGTTTATGAAATTTCATTTGCTTGCTTGGTGTGTGTGGTACTTACTTGCTTGTTACTATGTGACTTTGTTACACTTGAACTTGATGCCTTGAATGCTTACTTGCACCGTTGAAACTGATTAAAGTGAGGGTGTACTTGATTACTCTCACCCTTTTGTCTTATATATGACTGTTTACTGTGGTACTTGAATGGTACATGAAATACTGGATTTGGTGTCGTTTGGACGAGTATCCAACGACCATTACTGTTATTACTGAGCTCAACCCCATTGGTAGTCGATTGAATCGAGCCGGCGAGGGTTTGGTCGTGAAAATTGACGAGCCATGGGGACTGTTATATGGAATCTTGTAGTATGAGACTCTCGATTCTGGTATACTCGAGTATTACCAAATTTAAACTGTCTGGAGTTCGGGCCCGGTAGGGGTATGGTGGGTGGAAGGAATGGAAGTAAAGTGGAGTCTACGTTTGGTTACAATTTGTATATTGACGGAGGGTCAATGAGATACAATCAAGTATGGCGAGCGAGGAAAGGGGCTCTTGAGAGCCGTCCGTATCCTTTTACCATTGTTTTCGATATATGACTTTATTTAGCTTTCTTCTTGAATGATTTGGGATTGATCGACTTCATGCATAATTGAACTTCCTTGCTTGAGTGAAAGTATCTCACTGGGCGTAAGCTCACTCCATTAAATTTTGTTTTCCTTACAGGGAACCACTTTTGGGGACTATGATGTTTTGAAGCATGAGTTGAGCCAGTTTTAATATATTTTGTAAAGCTCCTCGATAGTTGGGAAAAAAATTCCTAAATGTATTTTGATCTAATTATCTTCCTTTTGTTTTGTAAATTACAAACATATGTGTATAACACTGTTTAACCCTGTTTATGTGTCCTATTTGGTTTGAAAATGTTTTTCTGCGTTATATGACATGGCACCCACTATTCACCGACGGTTTGATTTGCGTTTGGCTTTTTTGCGATTTCGACTTGTTTGAGCGCGCTTTTATTTTCCCAGAACATTTTAGATCGTGTTTGCTTGCACCATTAGTCCTGGCGAGAGCTGGGCAGGCAGTCCGCTGACCTCTTTGGTTCGCCTTAGGGGAAGGTGGGGCTGTCACAGTCACACTACGGATAGGCGTAAAAACCCTAATTCGTGCTGACTTGAAAATGAAAAGGGTGAACCCTTAATTCTATATTCATTTGCACTTATTGTGGGGTGATTGAGTAGTAGGGCTATTATAAAGTAATATTTTTCAAATAAAAGGGATTTTTAAGAAAAATATAAGGAATTTGCAAGTCCTCACACTCTCTCCCTCTTAAGAGAATTTCGACCTCGAAATTCATACCTTTAGTCATAAATAACTCGGGATACTGCTCTTGCATGTCCCTCTCCAGCTCCCAGGTTGCTTCCTCGAAAATCTACAATACAGGCTCTCAGTATATCCTCAAGAGTTTGAATGGTTCTCTCCGATTGTCCATCAGTCTGAGGATGATACGCTGTACTATAGCTCAATTTAGTCCCTAGAGCCTCTTGCAATTTTTGCCAGAATCGAGACACAAATCTGGGGTCTCTATCGGATACGATACTCACTGGTACCCCATGTAGTCTCACCACTTCGTCCATATAGAGTTTGGCAAGTTTCTCCAATGAATATTTCATATTAACTGGCAAGAAGTGTGCGGTCTTAGTTAATCGATCTACTATCACCCAAATCGCATCATGACCTTTTTGAGTCCTTGGTAACCCCGATACGAAATCCATCGTTATGTGCTCCCACTTCCATTCAGGAATCTCTAAGGGCTGTAATAGACCTGACGGTTTTTGATGCTCAGCTTTCACTTGTTGGCACGTAAGACATTTTTGTACAAACTGAGCAATCTCCGCCTTCATCTTATCCCACCAATACAGACTTTTGAGATTCTGGTACATTTTACCACTGCTCGGGTGCACTGTATACCTAGAACGGTGTGATTCCTCCAAAATCTCCCTCTTTAACTCTTCATCCCTAGGTACAACGACGCGATTTCGGAACCTTAAAATTTCATCAGGACCTAGGTTAAAGTTGGGCAACTCTCCATTCTTCACTCTTTCTACCCACTTCTGCACTTTCTTGGTCTTTAATCCAATCCAATAGTGTCGATTTCACCTCAATATTTCCAAAAATAACTTTCTGTGGCTCCAGACGCGGGTTCCATTCACATATATCTTCTAACAAGCTCCACTCTCCCACTATGGAACTTGCTAATTGAGCCTTGCGACTTAAAGCATCTGCTACAACGTTGGCCTTTCCTGGATGGTAGTTAATCGTACAACCATAATATTCTAAGAACTCCACCCACCGACGTTGCCTTAAGTTTAGCTCCTTCTGGGAAAATAGATACTTAAGGCTCTTATGATCTGTGTATACCTCAAATGTCACCCCGTATAAGTAATGCCGCCATTTTTTCAAGGCAAACACAACAGTTGCAAGCTCCAAGTCATGAGTTGGATAGTTTTGCTCATGAGACTTTAACTTCTGAGATGCGTAGGCAATCACATTCCTATTTTGCATCAAAACACATCCTAACCCCTCGCTCGATGCATCGGTATAGACCGTATAGCTATCTGTCCCATTGGGCAAGGCTAACACTGGAGCCATGGTCAATTGCCTCTTAAGCTCTTGAAAACCATTCTCGCACTTAGTATCTCAAATGTACTTTCCTTGTTTCTTTGTCAAGTTCGTTAGGGGTCCCGCAATCTTCGAGAAGTTCTTTATAAATCGGCAGTAATACCCCGCTAGGCCCAAAAAGCTTCGTATTTTGGTAGGATTCTCCGGCCGCTTCCATTTCGCTACAACTTCCACTTTAGCCGGGTCTACCGTAAGTCCATCCTTTGAAATGATATGGCCTAGGAATGCCACTTTCTCTAGCCAAAATTCACACTTGCTAAACTTGGTGAACAACTGGTGCTCTCTTAGGGTTTGCAATACTATCCTCAAGTGTTACTCATGCTCCTCCCTTGTCTTGGAGTACACTAGAATATCATCAATAAACACCACCACAAACTTATCCAAATAGGGTTTAAACACTTGATGCCTTAAATCCATGAATGCCGCTGGGGCATTAGTAAAGCCAAAAGGCATACTACAAACTCAAAATGCCCATATCGAGTGTTAAAGGCTATTTTTGGCACATCTTCCTTTCGAATTCTCAATTGATAATATCCTTGTCGAAGATCCAACTTAGAGAACACTACCGCCCCTTGTAATTGATCAAACAACTCATCGATGTAGGACAAAGGATACTTATTTTTAACGGTTACTGCATTCAAACCTTGATAATCAATGCATAACCTTAAACTCTCGTCCTTCTTTTTAACAAATAGCACTGGAGCTCCCCACGGTGACTCGCTCTCATGTATGAACCCCCGTTCTAGCAAGTCTTGCAATTGGACTTTTAACTCCTTAAGTTCGGCAGCTGCCATTCGATAAGGGGTTTTCGAAATAGGAGTAGTTCCGAGTGCTAGGTCAATCTTAAATTCAATTTCTCTTTCGGGTGGCAAAGACCCCAACTCCTCCGAAAATACGTCGGGATACTTAGTGATCACCGGCATGTCCTCTAGCTTAACCTTTTCTTTTGGGGTGTTAACTAGAAAAGCTAAATAACCACGTGCCCCATGACTAAGCAATTTCCTAGCCCTTATTCCCGAAATGAACGCAGATGAGGCTAACATACCCCTTACATCTAACTTTAAAGTTGCCTCACCTGGTATGCAAAACTCGACCACCTTCATCCTACAATCTACCCGAGCATGATAATGCGCTAGCCAATCCATGCCTAGAATAACATCGTACCCTTTAATGGCTAGGCTTATGAGGTCGACTACTAATTTCCGCTCACCAATCCAAATATCACAATTTCAGTACACCTCATTCGCAAGTAAAATTTGGTTACCGTAGGTGTTCTTACTTCTAAGTCATAAGGTATCCTTTCAACCTTCATGTCAATTCCAAGCATAAATGTAGGGCTAACAAAAGAATGGGTGGCACCAGGGTCTATCAAAATTTTGGCTAACCAATGGAAAACAGGAATCGTACCTTCCACGACCTCCATCGGCTCAAGCACCGATTCCTGGTCCAACGAATACACTCTGACCAGTACCCTTGACCTGGTCCCTCCTACGGTGGTCGGTTTCGGGTTCGATTTACTCGCCGACTGAGTATAGCTGATTAGTGGGCAGTTAGCGATCTGGTGCTCCGTGCTTCCACACCTTAGGCACTTCCGGGCCTTTCTCCAGGAATTATCCTCAGTGTGGTTTCATTTTTCACAATATCCACATGTCACTCGGGGAGTGGAGGTCTGGCCCTCCTGTGGACCACTTCTCCCCTGTCCTCTTCCACCTTGGCCTCCCCTCGGCGTACCTCCCCTCGGAATACCCGTAAACCTTCCACCCCCAGTTCCACGACCGGCTTTAGGGGGTGGCATGCTTCGATCACTTTGTGCCGGCCTTTGACTTCCACTAGGCGCCCCTTTTCGTTTCACGTGAAAGTTCCTCACTTGTGCCCTGGCAATCTCGATTCTTTGGGCCTTCTCCAAAATCTCAGTAAAAGTATTGATCTGAGCTGCCGCCAAGGCCTCCTGTATTTCCACATTGAACCCTTGAACAAACTTCCTTATCCTCCTTCGCTCCGTGGCTATCAATTCAGGAGCAAATTTAGACAACTTCGTAAACTGGGTTTCATACTCAGAGACACTCAAAGTTCCCTGCCGGAGCTTAATAAAATCGTCCTCTCTCTTCTCCTAGACGATAGGTAGGAGGTATTTTTCGTTAAACTCTCGCACGAAATACACCCAAGTCCATGCGGTTCCTTCTCTCTCCCACTTAGCTCTTACTACATTCCACCAAGCCCTGGCCGGACCTTCGAACTGGAAAATGGCGAATTGCACTTGTCTATCCTCCGCATAGTTCAAAGTGGCAAAGATATTGATCATGGTTTCTAACCATCTCTTGACTCCCTCAGGGTCCGGTCCCCCCAGGAACTTAGGAGGAGAGAACTTTTGAAATCTCTCGAGGGCTCTATCTTGTCCCATATCGGGATCCCTAGGTTGGTTCACAAGGGCTTGACCCTGTTGCTCTACTAAATGAGCAAGAATATTAGTCATTTGCTAGATCGCCGTCGCCACCTGATCCCCTCCTTCTACTCGGGGTCCAGGTTGCGGCTCCGCCGTTCCACTTCTTTCCCCTCTTGGTTCTTGTACTGGTTCTTGGGCCTGTCTACCCCCTCGCCCACGAGTAGAGCCACGTCCTCGAGTAGCTCCCTAATCCTGACTCCTTCTACCTTCCATGAGTCTTGACTAGCCAACTATATAAATATAAGCAAAATAAGGTATGACTCAGCTAAAACATTTTCAAATCATAAAGCAGAGACAATAAAACACATTCAAAACAAACATGACCTTTATATACATAGCAAAAGAAGGCACATAGCAAGTGAAAAGTACTGTACATGTCAACTAGTCAAGTCAAAGGCTATACTAGCCAAGGGACATAGAACAAAAGAATCACTATATACATCAACTTTAACACGTCAAATTTCAAAAACAAAAGCGGCGTGTCATCCCACTATGCCCCTAACTACCTCACAAAATCTCTGAAATCCTAACAAAAGGTCAAACCCTAACGAGAGGTCTATCTAGATGCCGACCCTACCGACTCCGTAGGTGCGGCAGTCTCCTCCTCGGGATCTTCCTCCGGAGCACCAGAGGCTGCCTGACCTTGACCTTCTCAGCCACGTTCTGAACCACATCCTCTACCAGAGCCCCGCACTCAGTCAGGATACGGTCGATCCAGTCTCGGACATCGCCAACTACTCGAGCAAGGTGACCAGTAGTCGCCTGAGCCTGCTCTCTAAAGGCATCAGTCCGCTGCTGCTCCTCCAGAACTGAAGCCTCCAGCTCTCGAATCCGAGCACTGTGTACTCGGAGGGCTGCCTGGAGACGCTCTATCTCTGTCTGGCACCTACGATTGGTGCTATCCAATCGCCTCCGCTCATCATCCACGGCAAGTACTACCTGGTCGGGGTAGTAATAGGTCTTCCAGCAGTCGCAGCGCAAGATCTAGCGTGTTGGAGACCACCGACACACGGGCCCACCGGGGCTCTCCTGATAAGTCAACACAAGACATGTAGGCCCCTCAAGGTAGATCTCGTCGGCAGGTACGGGCTGAGATGGCCCGGCACCCCCAGAAGCATCTTTACCCGCCATCCTCTACATGACAAGTAATATTACAAGAAAACAAAATAAGTTAGACATATAAATCGAGACAAAGGACCTATTCTCAAGTACGAAACCCTAACCTATCGTAACCAAACTATCACCATGGCATAGCAAGTATAAATCACTCAAGCTACCCAGATCAATTCAAGCCTAGGCTCTGATACCACCTGTGACGACCCCACCTCTCCCTAAGGCGTACCAAAGGGTTAAGCGGACCGCCTGCCCAACTCTCGCCAGGACTCACTCACTCGTACCTCACGCATTCATTCATAGGCAATAAATAACATCGCAATTCAAATTTAAAATATACATCGATGCACAAATCAAGATACAAAGCTTCTATACACCCAAAATATTTCAAAGTATATACAATCCAAGTACAAGTCATCCTAATCGAGTGATAGCGCAAGTACAAGTCAAAAGTCAAAACATCTAGTCTATGCTAGTCTGTACACGTCTCACACCCCGCTCGTACCCCTGTAAGGAAAACAAAACTAAAGGAGGTTAACTTGATAAAATGGTGGTCAAATGGTGTGTTCAATTGGTTGCCAATCGGTAGCGAACGATACCCGTCGGTTCTAGCCATTTTTTCTTAAATTGCGTATACTAAGGTTTTAATTTATAATTCACTAACTTAGTATTATCACTTCTAATCACACACTTAATATCATCGAAAACTCACTCTTAATCACTAAATTTGATTCACCCTCGGTACCAGATAGTCACACTACGGATAGGCGTAAAAACCCTAATTCGTGCTAACTTGAAAACGAAAAGGGTGAACCCTTAATTCGATATTCATTTGCACTTATTGTGGGTGATTGAGTAGTAGGGCAATTATAAAGTAATATTTTTCAAATAAAAGGGGATTTTTAAGAAAAATATAAGGAATTTACAAGTCCTCACACTGAGTCTCTCAAGTACTTGAAGGCATAACACAATCTTAACAAGAGGCATGTGTGATGGGTTACCTTCATTGAGAAATTCCCATTCGTCATCAAGTATAAGAGTGGTAAGAGTAATATAGTGGCCGATGCACTATCTCGCAGGTATTCGCTACTCACTACTCTTGATGCTAAGTTTCTCGGATTCGAGTTGCTCAAAAATATGTATGCAAGCGATACAGACTTTGGTGACACGTTCCAGAGTTGCTCTCGAGCTGCTCAAGGAAATTACTCAATTTTTTATGGTTACCTATTCTACCTAAATCGCCTTTGCATACCTAACTGTTCTATTCGACTTTTACTGGTAACAGAAGCACATGGAGGTGGTTTAATGGGATATTTCGGAGTTGCTAAGACTTTATCTATCATATAGGAGCATTTTCACGGGCCACGGATGCGGCATGATGTGGAGAGGGTTGTGAGTCGATGCATAGTATGCAAGAAGGCAAAGTCTAAGGTACAACCTCACGGTTTATACTTGCCTTTACCAATTCCTAATGCACCCTGGGTAGATCTTTCAATGGATTTCGTTCTTGGTTTACCTAGGTCTAAAAAAGCGCATGACTCTATTTATGTGGTTGTTGATTGATTTTCTAAAATGGCACACTTTATTGCTTGTTATAAGATGGATGATGCATCTCATGTAGCAGAATTATTTGTCAAAGAAATTGTTAGGTTGCATGGCATCCCTAGGACCATAGTGTCAGATAGAGATGTCAAATTTCTCTCTTATTTTTGGAAGACTTTGTGGTCTAAGTTGGGCACTAAATTACTATTTTCAACCACTAGTCATCCACAAATCGATGGACAAATCAAGGTTGTCAATCGCACACTCTCTACTCTTTTACGCACTATCATCAAATCTAACTTGAAAAATTAGGAGGAGTGTCTACCATATGTAGAGTTTGCATATAATAGGGTTGTGCATTCCACCACTCAATACTCTCTATTTGAAATTGTTTATGGATTTAACCCCTTGACGCCTTTGGATTTGACCCCATTACCTTTCAGTGAAAGAGCTAATCTTAATGGGCAACAAAAGGCTGACTTTGTGAAAAGGTTGCATGAGAAAGCTCGCTTGAACATAGAGAAGCGTACTGCATAGATTGTTTACCAAGCCAACAAGGGTTGTCGCAAACTCGTGTTCGAACTAGGTGATTGGGTGTGGCTACACCTGCGCAAAGAATGATTCCCCGTCCAACGTCGTAGCAAATTGTCACCCCGTGGAGATGGACCATTCCAAGTACTTGAAAGCATTAATGACAATGTCTACAAACTTGACCTCCCTGGTGAGTATGGTATTAGTGCTACATTTAACGTATCTGACTTGATCCCATTTGATGTAGGTGACACACCTGATTTGAGGGCAAATCCTTCTCAAGAGGAGGGAATGATGTGGTCATCCAAGCAACTACCAAGGACGTGATGATACCATCTGGACCAATCGCTACAGCTTGTGTCAAACGAATGAAGTAGCAATTGAATATCTTGGTACGCACGATACAAGAAGCTAAGGAAGGTAGTTCGATGTTTGAAGGTGGCTCGGAGTACGTGACTTTACTCCAACTAGAGGATCAAGACCCGTGAAACAAAGCATGTCACGTCACAAGAGGAATCCAAGATCACGAGTGGCAAGTTTAGCAAGTTTTGTTTTCAATTAGTAGAATAAAGCAAGTGACTTAAGTGTTTTAGTCCTTGCCATTTTTAGTCGTTAGTTTGTCTTAAATTTTTAGCTATTATTTTCGGTCACATTCCCTTAGTCCATTCGGCCATAATGGGCCAATGTGAGGGCCGACCATCAGCCCTAGTTTCTAGGCCCATTAGGATTTGAGATCATTCCTAGTTTCTAGTCGTATTAGGATTTGAGTTGTAAGAAGCTATAAATAAGCTTCAAACCAACGACAATAATCATATTTTGATTGCCTAAATAACATTGAGAGTATTCTCTTGGCTTCTTGCAAGCACCCCTTAAACATCTTAGAAATTTCCTAAGAGAGTTCAACTTGGCTTATCAAACAAGAATCACAATTGTTTATGGCGCCGTTCAACCAAATTCCTTGGTTCGCTAATTCGTTAGGTCGCTGGTTGAGATTGTATCAAGAGTGTTCGCAATTTAGAGGATTAGATTGGGTCGAAAGGAATTCCGCCAACCAAGCCTGGAAAATTCTCCATCAAGATCATGGGAATCGCAAGGATGAACTTCACCAACGTGGAGGAATTCACATCATTTGTGGTGTAAACTAGGCACTAAATTGCTTTTCTCTACTTCTAGTCACCCACAAATTGATGGACAAATTGAAGTAGTTAATAGAACTTTGTCTACCTTGTTGCGAGCAATAATTAAAAGGAACGCTACAACTTGGGAAGATTGCTTGCCTCATGTTGAGTTCGCTCATAATCGCACTGTGCACACTGCTACCCAATATTCTCCTTTTGAAGTTGTTTATGCTTTAGCCCTCTTATTCCATTGGACTTGTCTCCTTTACCTGATCATGAGAGAGTTAACTTAGACGGTAAGCAAAAGGCGGACTTTGTGCGAGATTTACATGCCAAGGTTCGAGCTAATATTGAGAAGCGAACCCTCCAATATGTCCAAAGTGCAAACAAAGGACGTCGCAAATTGGTATTCGAACCAGGTGACTTGATACGAACTCGACCCAACAAGAACCAGTCTTGAAGAACCAAGTTGATCAGGCAGCGGAAGGATCTATCTTGACCAGGTTATGGAACAATACTACCTTGCTAGACATAAAGAGAACCCGTCTCTAGAAACTTAGTGGATTGGTTATTGGCTTGAAAGAACAAGATGATGTGATCATCTTGCCTTGAACACCACAAGTATCCAAACTAAATACTTGATACAGTTCAAGAATGAACTCAAGTTCCATCAAGGAACTCCACAAAAGGAGACAACTCACTTTTATTAATTTATCTCTCAAAAGGTTGTCTTACAATGGAATAGAAAAGCCCTATTTATAGCTAAAAACTAAACCACTAAGACTAATCCAATTTGGATAAGGATTTAGTCACTTATTTCCCTAACTACTTTTAAATGGCTCAAATAGCTGGCCATATTTATTCATAATAATGACAAACTAATTGTGACGCCCCTACTTCTCCTAAGGGCGAACCCAAGGGTATCGGCGGGACGCCTGCCCCGCTCTCGCCAGGACTCTGTACAATTTCAGTTCCAGTTCAAGCTTAAGGTAGATTCACCAATAATAATATACGGAGTAAAGAAAAGAAGTCACTTCCACACAAAGTGTTCAACCTTACACCACAAGATTCAAAATACATTCGCTTTCTCAAAATATACAACTTCCAAATTGTCTAATCAAATACATTCAAATCCCTAATCAAAAGTTCATCCAAATGGCTTCTCCGAGTGTCACTCCATATCGGTTCCTGTTAAGGAAAACAAATCTACAGGGTGAGCGATTGCTCGTAAGGCCAAGAAAACATGCAAAACACATAATTCACATAACAATAACACTTGAACAAGAATGAAAGCTGTGACATTCGAGTAATTCACTTTCAACAATAAAACACACTTGATAAGGATACATGAGCTCTTAGGAGCTATATTCCACTTGCACGATCCAAAACCTCCTCGATTTGACACTCCGTCAATCGGATAGGTTATACGTCCGTAGAATTTCACTTGTTCTTCCCCGTTCACCTTTACTCCCCCTGCTCTGGACCCGTACTTCCTTTATATCAGGTGATACTACTCGAGTATGCCAAGCGAGATCTCTCCAGTAGATCAAGCTTTTACATTTTTTTCATGACTCACCAAGGTTCCTGACCAAGCCCATGCCGGCTCGAGTCCAAGGTCGGCCAATGATATTTGGGCGTCTCCCACTATTACCACTAAGAGTCGAGGAGATTCACTCCAACCGACATATGCAACCATAGCATAATTAACCATTGAAGCACTTCACTTAAATATTCACTTCAAGTAATTCAAGTACACTTCACTTAAATGAGAACGAGTGGGATAAAGTACACACTCGATTCGGCGTTTTCAAAATACTCAATCACTAATAACAATTAAGCATGTAACAATTTTCACACACTTGACACTCACCAATGAAAGTAAGGGAGTAAGTGCTCAAACAAGTGTTTAGGCGTCCACTTCGAGTTCCTCTTGAAGGCCCCTTTGAGCGCCTGAGCAAATAACAATTGGCTATAACACACTATTACTTATAAATCCCTTATTAACAAGGGAGATTGTACACTTGTACAATCTAAGAAAATGTCATGAAATAGAGGTTTGCTTGCTCAAAATTTTAGGTTCAAAAGTGGTGTTTAATAACACAAGAAAAAACTGATTTCCTTCATCAAGTCAAGTCTAAAACGGTCAATCAATATCAAAGGATAGGGAAGAGTCTCCAAAAACTCATTTCCCAACAAGTTCGAAAATTCAGCTTTAAGGGATAATCTTTGAAAAATCGTATCTTGCACTCAGTAGGTCCATAATTGGAAAACTTTATACCGTTGGAAACTAGTTTCAAAGTACTAAAAGTCCCTAGAAGACACTTTTACAAGATTTTAAATGGAAGACATTCAAATTTCAGCTTAAAGTGGCTGACTTATACTTACAAGACAGTTTCAGTCTTAGTTTTCGGTAAAATTTGGGAATTCGGCAAAATTCACAGAATGTGAACTAGACTCTGAAATTCATAACACAATAAGAAGTCCAATCAAGGTTTCAAACATAATAAATAGAACTAAAATCGGAGTTTTGGGTGTCGAGATACATCAGTTCAAAATTGGTTGCATTTTATAAACTGTTCTGTCATTTTCCAGGTTTGAAAGGCTATCTTTGAAGTATCATTTGGCCATCGATTTGGCATTGGAAATACACCAAACATGGTATGCTAAATCTTCCATGTGTGAACAACATTTATACCAAGTTTCATGCAAAAAGTCCCACGGGAAGACAGTCATTAAAACAACTGAAGTTCAAGAAATGTTCCAAGGCTAATCTGCCTACTCACATTTCCTTCCTTTTTAAAAGCTTTGTTCCACACAATCAACCTCAATTAATTCAAGCATTGAAACCAATGTTCCATAAACATCCAATAAGCAATTTAGAGGTAATTGACATCAAGGTTTTCAAAATATTACTTCCCAAATCAGATTTGACCATTCGGCTAAGAGAAAAGAAAAAGTTTTCCAGATTTGAAAAGCAACTTTAGGACATCATTTGTATATCGAAATGGTCTTAGATTGACACCAAAATTGATAAAGTTCAACTTCCATATGAGGACTACTCCTCTATCAAATTTCATTTGAAAATTCACACGGAAAGGTAGTTAACAAAACTATAAAGTTTAAGAAATTTCCAAGACAAATCTGTCTTCTTGCTTTCTTTTCCTTTTCAAACATTTTGCACCACGAAATCAGTCTCATTTTGGTTCATTTGTGAAACCACGGTCCAAGAAACATTTCATAAGCAGTTCATAGTTGGTTGACATCAAAATTTTCAAAGCAAAGCATCTCACAAACAACCAAATCAGTTGGCCAGCAAAAAGTAGGGTTTTCCAGCTCTGTTGTAGTTTACAATTTGCACCATATCTCACTCAATACAACTTGGAATTTAGAATGGTCAGTGGTGTTGAAAACTAGATTCAAAAGGCTACATTTCATCAGAAAAAATTATTTTCAAAATTAATTCCTAAGTGAGAGAAAATAGAGCCACCAAATGAAGCTTCTACCTTTCTCTCGGATAGGCCAACAGAACAGGGAAGCCGACATTGATCAATCACTACAGATGACTTAGTTTGAATTAGAAGATGCATGACACACTGTTAGAAAACTACTGATGTCTAGTTTTGAATGCCACTGACGTCACTCAATTCCGACGTCCGGACAGAGAGATATGTTCGTTCAAAGAACACTGCTAGAGGACTACTGATACACGAATTTTCCAAATTTGTTCTTGCCAAAATTCAATTTTTATCCAACCAAACCAAATGATTTTTTTTTTGTAGAAACTTTCTACACACCATACACAACATATATACATCAGTTTCAAAGTCATTTGAGCATCAAAAATTTGAACCAAAGGCCCGATAAAAATAGGACAGATTTCGGCCGGTCTTCCTATGTGATTTCCTTCGATTTTCCTTTCACTTGTCTAACTAACATCATCTTGTTTAACACATAATTAAAACAAACAACACTTATTATCATCATATCAGCCCATACAACCAAGGTGGAATTTCATAGAACCCACTTCAACCATTCCAATTCAAATAACAACATCAATAATGAAGCTACAAGCTTCATAGCCAAGATTAGACCCACTAAAGCTAAGATTAAGAGATTGGATGATTACCTCCTAATCCTTGAGAGAAACCAGAAATTTTTGCACTACTAGAGCCCCAAGAAAACCGTGAGATGACATCTTTCTTCTAGTTTATGTGAATGTCCAAGTAGTTTAGGAGTTGGGTGAAGGATTTGAGCAAGATCGAAGCAAGATTGGAGTGAAATGAGAAGAGCTTTCTTCTTGCTTCTTTTCTTTCTTGTTCAGTCGGCACTAAGGAGTGAAAAAGAAGGGTTTGGTGTGTCATGAAGCTTCCTTGAGAAGCTTGAGGTTTTGTGGTTAAGATTTGAGCAAAAGTCAACTACGAATAGTGCAGCACGCGCGCGTTTCGTGTCCGTTTTCTCTCGGGTTTATTTCACTTGTGCACTAAACCTCTAATGTACTTCCTTTAATATTATAATTATTCACTCTTAGTAGTCTAGAATAAATTTCTTAAATCTCCCTTGGGTCGATTTGACACGAAAACGCGAACTTCCAATTCGCGCGCGATAAAGCGAAACTTAAAAGAAATTCTTGTAACGATAAAATAAGTAACTAATACTAGAGTAATTAATCATAAAAATAACTATTTTAAGACTAACTCATGAGTTCTCAAATCTCCAAGGTCACTGTACTCTCAGATCAACTACTGCCTCGAAATACGTGTATTCGCTATTTCTCACTAAACAAGCTTTTGAAAATTAAATTTACTAACGATACATTTTAAAAATATAAATACGGCATAGTTCCATGTAAATGGTTTTAAAATTGTTGAAATAAATTATTCGGAGAAAACGGGTGAATAAATATTTAAATAAGCTAGTACTATGAGATAAAATAAAAAAAAAATTTCGGGTCCTCACACTAATCAACTAAACAAGAAAAATCAGACAAAACAAAAGAAACTAAAAACATGAAGATCAAATAGCTGGCACTCCATCCCCTCCACGATTTCATGTATTCCAATAGCACCTTGAACATCATGGATTGGATTGAAAAAACTCTCAAGCATCTTAGCACGAGCTAGTGATGGTCCCACTGCTCGTATCATGACTGAGTTTGGATACACATGCGAAAGGAGCATTTTCCACTCCAAAGGTGCAGCAAACTCCTTCCAAGGGGTAAAGGTCCCTTCCAAGTGGTGGAGCGAATCAACGACAATGCCTACAAACTTGATCTCCCAGGTGAGTATGGTGTACATGCTACATTCAATGTTGCTGACTTGAGTCTTTTTCATGCAGATGACGAGCTTGATTTGGGGACAAATCGCTTTCAAGAGGAGGGGATTGATGGCGGAGCACAAAGGACTAAAGATGTTCAAGAGCAAGTTATACAAGTACTAAGTGGTCCGATTACAAGAGCTCGTGCGAAAAAAATGCGAGAGTCCCTTCAAACTCTTGTGTTCACAATTCAAGAGCGAGTTGGGGATGATTTGAAGATCATTGAAGGCCTGGAGAATGAAGATTCAACACTATATACCTTGCTCCAAGTTGAAGAGTCGAGTGAAGATTAGTTGCTTAGTCTTACTTGTTGCTTTGGTCATGTGTTAAGGCAAAGGGCTTATTTGTCATTTATTTGCTGTGTTGGATATTTATTTTAGTTTAATAAATTCGGCCAAACTACCCTTATTTTGGCCGAACATTAGATAGTATTTTTTACTTAATAAATTCGGCCAAGTTGTCCTAGTCTAGCCGAATTATTAGTCCTTAAATTTAGGGTTTAGATTGAACCCCTCCTCTTGAAAGCAATTTGTCCACAAATCGACGGTGCGCTTAAAGGACAACAATGTTGGAAATAGATGAATGACTACGACCCATGTTGTATGTCGTTTGGTCAACCTCACAATGCTCTCGAATAAAGACATCCTCCAAGACAGGAAACATGTGAGAACCCTCACTTAAAAATATAAATTTTTCTAAATCACTTGCCTTGCCTTAAGATTAAATCAATTAAAACATTTCCTTGCATTGCATTGCATTTACCTTTTATATCAATTGTAACATCTCCTTAAATTGGCATTATTTTATTTCACTATATACACTATGACCAAATACCTTTTTAATTGTGTGTGAGACTTTATATGATAGTTTAAGGGTGTTATATTAGACATTTGATACATTTGGAGGGTAGCAACCTTATTTGGCAAAGTTTAAAGGAAGAATGGCCAAGATTGAGCCATCTGGCGAAACCCTAATCATTCATCTTATTTGACCAAGGAAATTAGAAGAATTTAAACAATTTTGGCTCCATTATTTCCTTATGTTTGCCGGCCACTTTAAACTTCCAAGGGAAGAGAGAAAACTCCATTTTCTTGCTTATAAACCCTAGCTTGATCTTTGAACAAAAATCAAAAGAGAAAGAACTTTAGTTAGTTGAGTGAACTTCCTTCAAGGCTAGTGTGTGATTCAAGCTTGGAGCTTTTGTTTTGGTGGCTTATTGGGTGATTCAATCTTCACATAAGAGAGGTTTATGATCCTTAAATCTTAGCTTTATTGTGTTATATCAAGTGTTTGAGTTTTTAATGGCAAACTAGGAGTTGAGTGGATGTTATTTGTGGTTAAATTCCTTGAGTTAAACAAGTGGAAGTAGGGTTGGTTTTATGGCATGCCATGTGTTTGATATTTTGTTTATGATTTTTCTTGATGTATTAACATGTTTTGGATCCTTTTAAAGTTAGGGATAACTCTTGGAATGTTGTTTGAGTTAGCTATAATGAAAGGATGGAGGTTGGAGTTGAATGTGAACTTGTGGACTGTTTTGTTTTCTCTTGGCTGACCGCCCTTGGAGTGGAGGTTTCTCCTTGATTTTTGTGGCTTATTGCACCGTAATTAAGCCTAAGAAACTTGGCTGAACATTGGTTTAACCTTAGGTGTGAGTTGAAATGGAAATAAAGCAAGTAAAGTGGTTGTTTTGGGCAAGTTAGTGGACTGTTTTCGTGCTTCCTTGTTGGCTAGACTGTTTTGGTTAATTTAGCATTTTGTGTGTTACATTTAAAGCTTCAATGGTGCTAGATAACTTGATCTCCTGTATATGAACTCTAGGGGATTGAATTGGATGAATTTGAGCCAAAACGAGTGAGGTTGGCAAGAAGAAATAGGGTAACTTTGTTAGGGTTTTGAGCTGATCAGAACAGAAAAATCAGTCAATTTCCCCGAATCACTGGTATTGATAGGAGAGGAACTAGAGTTTGAATTTTATACTGTTGGAAAGCCCTTCGAGTCTAGTTTCCAATGCAGCCAACAGCATATGATTTTGACTTTTCTACAGTGAGATATGGCCATTTTTTGAGACTGTATGATACGAAATATGGGCCGCTTATGGGCCATGTTTTGGGCTGCAAGAGATTGAATCTTTTAGTAATAGTTAGTAGTTTATTTTCTAGATTTCTATTTTATTTTCTAGGAATAAATTCGGTCCAAGACCTCATGTTGAGTTGGATCCGATTTATAGAGTCTAGGCTCACTATAACTTAAGTTGGTTAATTAGCTTTTATTGGGATATGTTGGGCCAGCTTAAAGCTTTCATTGGATCGATTATAAGCTGACCATTAGATAGTGGATTTGAGTAGTGGAATCGGGCCAAAGGCCTAGCCTAGCCGAGTTAGGGTTTTCAAGTCACTTTAGGTTTTCAAGTTGTAAGGCTATATATAGCCTAGGTTTTCATTCATTAAAGACAATTCAGATTTTATAAAATATATGTGAGTTTATTTCACTCTCTCTTGCCTCAAGAGAATTTCCTTTGAATACTTGAGAATCAATCTCAAGCTGTTCATTGAACTTATCAATCAAGTAGTCTCCTTGATTGTGGCGTTCTTCTATCTTTACTTTTGGTTCACTAAATTTGCTAGTCTTGGGTTAAGGAATCTCCTTAGTTCGTGGCTCGTGATTCTAGAAGGGTCAAAGTTCCGCAAATCATCCCAACTTGGTGTTCGTCTAGATCCGTCGCACATCAGTTGGTATCCAGAGCTAGTCGACGACATCAAGTATATCCCGTTGAGTTTGTTCGTAAGCTTTCTAGTCAATTTTATTTTGCAATTCTGGTCGTGTCTTCCTTTGTGTCAAGTCCGGTCATTATTACAAAAAAAAAAAATTTCTGTCCGCCTTTGTTGTCTTGTTGAGTCACTCTTTGATTTCTTTTGCTTCGTGTCCACTTCGTGCATTACTTGTTGTGTGATTCTGTCTTGAAGCCTGCCTTCAAGTGTAGCCGTGTTTTGTTCGTTGCATATTCTGTTTAAATATCAAACAAAAAAAAAATTTCTACGACGGCTAGGGTTTTCACTTGCAACTAGGGTTTTCCTTGGGCACAAGTTTCTTACCGAATCTGTCCAAACTTTAGTTTATTCCACCAAGTTGTTTTCATTAATTTCCTAAACTGATTTTTGTGGTTAAACTTGTTTGGGGTTGGAATCTTGAAGAGGGACTACAATAATCTAGGGTTTCTTGAGTTCCTTGATATGACGCCCCGAAAAAAATGAGTTTGAGAACCCGGAAATTTTCTAATTTTCTAGGGTTTATTTTTTAAACGCCCGCCTTTTCTACATTTTCTTGATTAGAAAAATTCCCCAGATAAAGTTTATGAGCAAAAATAGTTTTAAAATGATTTTTCTAGTATCGGTTAGTTTTTGAGAAATGAAAAGCGTATTTTGGACGTGGGACCCGCAAGTGCGGTAAATGCATTATATTTTTGACAACTTGTTGTAATTTTGTATTAAATGATATTATTTTACAAAGTGTTAAGATATTTTTATTGGAGAGACAAAAGGATAGAGTTGCATTAATGGTGGTGACAAGTGTCACTATCTCATTGGTTTTACTTTAAGATTTACTATTCACTATTTTGACCTTGGACCAAAATTGGTTAAATATCTTCAAAAATCACAAAAAAATTACCATTTCTTACCTCTTGTTGGCCGGCCATCTTGTGCAAGGAAGGAAGAAGAAACTCTTCAAGTTCTAGCTACTACTTGGTGCAAATCACCCAAAAACATTTGCTTACATCCATTTCTACTCCATAACATCCTTTCTTCTAGTGCTACTAAGTGTCTTAGTGAAGTTTATTTGAAGGTTTAAGGTGGCCAACATCTCTACATCTCTTGTCTCTTAGGTAAGTGATGTTTGCCTACTCCCTTACACTTAATGATGCTTAAATTGTGCCTATTGGAAGTGATAGTGAAGTATTTGGTGATTTATTTCTTTATTTGACTTGATTTGGTGAAGTTTTCAATTTTATGAGGAATTTTCTGGTTTAATATGAATGAGATGTTGTGGTCATCTATGATGGCTGTTAATGAGTGGAAATGACTCATGTGGGTGTGAATTGGTGATAATAGCAACCAATTTTGGGTTTGGAAGAAATTCTGGAAAATTAGGGTTCTTGAAGCTACATTCTGTCCGAAATTTTAGGTCATAGATAGAGGCCGAATTGGCCTTAGCTCAAAACATGAAAGTTGTAGGTTTTGATGAGTTTGTAGTGTCTGCAAAATTTCAGGGAATTTGGAGTAGTGTAGAGTGAGATATGCCATTTTTACTGTTGCTGTTCTGGGTGATCAGAATGTGCGAACTGTGATTGTAATCGTCTATTTTGACTGGAGTTGCTTTGGATTTGGATGTTGGTGTCTTCTAATGAAATGTATATTGATGTCTTAGCTACCGTATGCCTTTGGAATCAATGCATTTGGACCTGTGTATACTGAGTTGGACGTATTACAGTTTTGTGTGATTTGGGAACCTGCAATTACGATTCTGGTTTGGTATTTGGCATATATGACTTAGTTTTCCTAGGATTTGGATTGAGAGGCCTTCTACATTGTTGTAGCCCTGGTTCTTAGCTTCGAAACGGTGGGTCTTGGACCTCCATCCGATACTCATAGTACCTTTTGTGCCATTACCGCAAAATGACGTCAAAACTGTTTTTCTGGTTTTGAGCTTAACTTTCATTTCCGGACTTTTCCCTAGCTTGACTTGTCTTTGTACTTCTTGGAACTTACTGAATGACTATTAGATGAACTTGTTGTTGTGTGTGTACCTTTGGGACTGGCTGAGGAAATAATGAAGCCTTGATGGCTGGAAAAGTAAAGAAATTCAGGGGAAGTGCTGTCCGAACTTTGAAGGGATTTGGCTGAGGAAATAATGAAGCCTTGATGGCTGGAAAAGTAAAGAAATTCAGGGGAAGTGCTGTCCGAACTTTGAAGGGATTTGTTTGCATTGAGTTTGTGATTTAAGACTTGGATTTGAGCAAGGCAATGCTATATGATGGATGGTTTCTGAGCCATGGAGGTGAGTGACCCTAAACTATTTCCAAAGTACTTGTGAAATGTTTCTTGCATTAATTATTCGATTGCATATC
>NW_020864607.1:0-36793 GCF_003713205.1 Coffea eugenioides
CAGGTGGTATCAGAGCCTAGGTTGTGAATTGATCTAGATAGATTGAGTGCTTGATACGATAGGCTAGGGTTTTATCCTTGAGCTTAGCCTTTAGCCTTGTTTTCTACGTGTTGCGTACTTACCTTTGCAATGTTATTTGCAAACATAGGTGATGGCAGACGCTGACGCTTCTGGGGGTGCGGGGCCGTCTCAGCCCGTACCTGCTGATGTACCTTCTGACGCTCCTGCTGACGAGCCCTATCTGGAAGGGCCCGTCTTTCGCGTGATCACATACCAGGAGATTCCCGGTGGGCCAGTGCAGCGGTGGTCCCCAGCGCGCAAGATCCGACGCTGCAACTGCTGGAAGACCTACTCCTACCCTGACCGAGTAGTGCTCGCTGTGGATGACGAGCGGAGACGATTGGGTAGCACCAATCATAGGTGCTGTGCGGAGATAGAGCGTCTTCGGGCTACACTCCGAGACCAGGGAGCCCGGATTCGAGAGTTGGAGGCCTCGGTTCTGGAGGAGCAGCAGCGGACCGATGCTTTCCGCGAGCAGGCTCAGGCGACGACTGGACGTCTGATGCGAGTATGTCGCGCCCCACTTTTTGGTAAAAAATAAATACTTGGTTTTGTGAATTTATTGATTTTTGAAAAAATGAATTCTTTTGATGAAAAAATATGGGTCTAAATGGGACTTTTGAAAATGCGACGATTTGACCCAAAAAAATAGTTTAAAAAGGGTTTTTATATAAAAAATGGAGTCGCCACTTGGTATAGAGTTAGGGTGTACCAAGTCACCCAAAAAATTGAATTGTTTAAAGTAAAATAGGAAAAAGTAAGAAACCCTTTTTAAACGACTCCTAGTCCACGTAAAACAAAGACAAAGGTTCGGGAGTCACATTTGACGAAGGGGAAGGCAAGGATAAAAATCCAAGGCACCCCTTCGACCTAGCCAAGGCTAGTTGCGTGATTTAACCCTTATTTTCCTCATTTTTCTACCCAAGGTATGTATGCAAATTGGATATGACTAATGGATGAGAAATGCAATCTTAAGTCTAGAAATGTCTCTGATGAGGCTTTTGATCCCATTCACATGAATTGTGAAGGTCAATAAGGAAAGACCTCATAGAAAATCATGAATGATGCAAATGAGGACTCAAATGAGAGTGTAAGTGTGCAAAGTGTAGAAAAAAGTGCATGTGTGCAATTTGAAAGTGTTTGTGTGCAAATGAATAAAAATATAAATGCTCGTGTGCAAGTGAATGAAAATAGTAAATATATAAGTAAAATAGGTGCAATGTGTGAAGTGAAAAGTAAAGAAAGTGAATAAGTGTGTGAATATGACATGTGGATTTAAAATATATAATTAGTGAGGAAAATAGTGAGAAAATGATATGAAAATGCATGAACTTAGAGGAATGCATCAGGTCGGGTACGGGAATGACTTCTAGTTTTTGTGATTTTAATTTTCCCTTTGATTAGAAGGAAAAACTAGCGTGCTAAGGCTATTTCGAAGCCATACTCGCTCGTTTCCCTTACCCAAGGGGGTTTTCACGCAAATGAACCCTAACTAGCATGAGATGCAAGTCCTAATGTGAAGGGGAAGGGGTTTGAGGAACATGCCAAATGATAAACTAAAGAAAAATGCGTGATATGTGGTGATCATGCACTTAATGAAAAAGGAAAAAAAAAAGAACCTATTGGGTCTAGCATTGGACTAGCCCTTTCTATGACATCCTACTATCATTAGATTAGTGAAAAAGATGAACCACAACTAGCGTTGGACTAGTGTGGTGACGTACATTCATCCATCACACTCATTCAGGTTATGAAAAGCGAGTAGACATGCCAAAACACTCATAAACATATAGCACATAACACTTAGCATGCTCGACTAGATGCAAGGACCTAACAAAGCAAATTGACACATAGTAACTAAGCATGCAAGACAAATAAGACGATTAAAGCCCTAACTATTACATTTGCTAGCTAAAACAAAGGGGAAAGGGAAAATGGACCAAATTACTTGCTACGCCCTATCTATTACAAGCCAAGAGGTGTACACATACCCCATTAATAGAAATCGAAAGTAAATGAAATAAATGAAATGAAATAATGAGCGGCTAGGAAAGCAAGTAGACATGCAAATTTCTCACGTAGCACGTTGGTTCACATAGGAGAGACACAAAAAGGGATAAAAGAAATTATACCGCCCCCTTTGAATGGTGTCCAAATGGAAGAAAAATGGCTTCAAAACAATAAAAAGGTCACGGTACCTCAAATAGTAAAGTATAACAAAGTCACCAAATCTCTCCTAATTGCAATTTAAATGAAATCAAAATAATACATAATTTCCAATAAAGGGATCCACCAAGGACCCAATTGCAAGCATTCATCAAGCATTCAAAGCCAATTAAAACATTTTAGAAAATTTGGAAGTCCAAGAGTAAGAAAAAGGCCAAAGCCAATTTATTTCAGAAAATTCAAGAAGATAGGCGAACACAAGCTCATTTAGACACCAAGTTTCACAATCCATGCATTAAGCATCACCTTAGCAAAACATGATAACCAATGAAGGCAAACAAGCAATTGAATTGAAATATTAGTGCTGCCAAAGACTCAATTGTAAACACTAACCAAGCATTCAAGCTTAATCAAACACTTTTAAGAACTTCAAGGGTCCAAGGGCAAAGAGAAAGGCTAATAATAGTTCAGGTTGCAAATACTTTAGGACTCAATTTCAAGAACATGGAATGACCTCGGGCCATAATGCATTGCTGCAAAAATCACAGGGACCCAATTGATTAGTTTTCTCAAATTTGTGGGTCATAAAAGCATAAGGTAAAACTTGAGGGGGTTTAGAGGCAATTTTTGGAAGTCATATTCATGCAGACTCATGCAAACAACGTAGAAGCTCTTCTGCAATTTCTGCCGCAACTCTTGCATCTCCAAACCAGGCATGTTTCATACCAGAAAAATGCACAAAACCCATTGTTTGCTAAACCGACTCAGCTAATGGCTTAACAAACTAAAACTTAGATCAAAGAAGCAAGATCATCAAATGTTTTTCCCAGCTTTAACCTTAAACTCCTACATTCAGCATAAGGTTCAGAGGGAAAAGAGTGCAGAAATCTGGAACATATGCAAACATTTGAAGAAAGAAAGCTGCTGCAACTTCACGTAATCTCAGCAAACCAAATTTATGCCACGCTTTGAAACAAATTCCAATCAAAACATGGCTGAACATGTCTAAATAATGCACTTGTTGGAAAAGTTTCATGCAGGTTTTCATTCAAAGCTACAAAACAAGCTTCTGCAAATCAAGAACCAACGCATGCTGCTGCCCTTTTTGTTTCCAAAACTTCAGCAATTTTTAGCAGCAAATACATCCATTTCATCATACAAACAAGTTCACCAAACCAGAAATTATTGACCCAAATCAAAACATGAAATTTTGTTTGCAGGATTAAGATGACAAATCTGATTTTTGATCGACAGAGAAAAGGAAAGTGCAGCAAAGTTTTTCGGCAATTCTTATCCGCAAAGCTTTCCACAGCTCCTAAACACACTCAAATTCAATATGAACTAAAACAACAAGACAACCACCTAATCATCTCACTTTGCAACACAAAACTTTAGGATTTGAAGCACAAAATTCAGGTAGAGAAAGCGTGCAGCACTGGATATAAAACTGCTGCAATTTCCTTGGTTTCTTGACCAAGCACAGAAAAATCAGCGTTATCCACTTCGTTAGAAGCCAAGTAATTTAAACGCCAAATCTAATCATTCTAATGAGGTTGAATACTGAATTTAAAACACAAACCAAAAGGCATGCACCTGCAACTTTCCTCCTATTTGGCCATGAGACAATGATGAAACCAGATTCATCAAAGTTCAAACCGTGAAACAAGGAGGAACCGTAACATTTTTAGCACATTCAAAAGGACAACTAGTTATGAAAAACTGCAGCAAAGATGCAAGAGAAAAGGCCCGTGGCAAACATGCTCAGGATACACCAATTAACAAACAAAACTGAAACTTGCACATAACAGGAACCTTAGTAACCAATCAAATGATCATTGCGGCAATAAAACAAACAGCTCCAATCTTGTTGCTGCAATTTTGTTCCAACTTCCAACACCAAATTCAGACCCAATCACATACCTTAACCAAGTTTTCTTGATATAACATCCGAACTTAGAACTAAACAAACAAAATTTTGACAATCGAACAAGCAAAGACATAGGAAGGAACTCAAAACGTAGAAATAATTGCTGCAACTAACCTTCACTTGACACATAAAGCTAACGATTTTTATGCCTTACCAACATAAATTTCTGTTATACTAGAATCACAAGCTGCAAAACAACATGCAAGCTCTCGGTTCCTCACTTTAGGTCCAACTCACATTTTTTATATATCAAAATTCCCTTCAGCCACAAATTATTAGTCACGGCTTAAAACCAACATGCAACCCGTATTCAGCTACATGCATGATCAAACAAACAGCTACCCATCAGATTTAATCCAAAACCAATTTCGGATGTCATAAAAAAAAAACATCTAACCAGAATTTCATCCAATTCTCTCGGTTGACATGCATGCAACCAGTTTTCTGTTTCATTTTCTTTTCTTGTTTAATCCGAACTGATTACCCTCGCGTATAGCATAATCATTTAGTTTCCAGCTAGCTAAGCACATAACTAACTCAGATTATCATGAGTTGGTCAAATAAAGTTGCAAATTTCCAGCTTAAGCTCTCGGCAACCACAGTTCCTTCAACATCAGATTTTTCTGTGACTTAATCTAACATCTAACCACACAACCACCACATGCAAGCCCATAGTCAACACCTCCTACCCTTAACTAGTCAATTTAATTCCAGAAATTACCTCAGCTTGGAGTACACACACACGATTAGCAGCAGAAATTATTTTCCTCCCCTCGGCAGTCCAGAAAAATGCAGACCGCTAGCTCTCTCCCTCTCTCCCTTGCTCTGGCTTGCGGCTGGATGAGGGAAATCTGGTCTCAAGCTCTTCTCCAGCTCACGGATGGAAGACAGGCTAAATCGCAAGTCTCTCTCTTCCCTCTCTAGTTTACGGACCGAAAGAAAAGAATCAAGAAGCTCCGGCTCCCTCTTTCTCACTCTCGTCGATGATACCAAGGCAGGAAAATGGAAGTGAAGTGTTGTTCTTGTTTTTTTAGGTGTGATAGTGGATAGGGAATGGTTCGCAGTTGAGAGAGGTGGAGTCTTTAAGAGGAGAAGATCATCCGGCAGAAATGGAATTGTGATTTTTTGATTCTTTTTTTTTTTTTTTTCCTTGTTTTTTTTTTTTTTTTTATTTAATTATTTAACAAAAATAATAGTAAAACTAAATAATAATAAAAACCACAATTTTAATTACAAACACATCGAAATAAACAAACTAAAAATAACAAAATTACCATTTTCGATCTTTTCTTTCATTTTTCATCATTTCTCATCATTTTTTTTTTCAAAATAAATTAACAAAAATAAACCAAAATGCCAAAAAATTAAATTTGAACGTATTTTGTGAACAATTTTCCTTTTTTTCTCTTTTTCCATGATTTTTCTACGTTAAAACTTAAAAATTAAAATAGAAACTAGAAACTAAAAAAACTAAAAGCAACCACGACAAATGAGAATAAAAAGTAAAAGAAATTACACCAAAAATTTGGTGTCTACAGTTTGCCCCTCTTTGTCTGAGTTTTGGAAAAACTTGAGACAAAGAAGTAGACACCAAATACTTACCTGCTTTATTCGGTGGCAAACGTCACGAACGGTGGACGTTTTAGAAATAAGGACTGACCCCTTTTGGCAAAACTTTTAAAATGGAATTGACTTAGACAGGAGATTTAAAGTGGGATTGACCCGAACGAAATTTAAAGACGGGACTGGCCCAAACAGGAACTTAAAGCGGGACTGACTCGAACAGGAATTTAAAAACGGGACTGACCCGAACATGGATTGAAAACGGGACTGACCCGGACAGGAATGTAAATGGGGTAGACCCACGGAATAGACCTGAACAGAAATTTAAATGGGATAGACCCAAACAGAAATTTAAATGGGATAGACCCAGACAGAAATTTAAAACGGGACTGATCCGAACAGAAAAATTAAAATTGGGACTGACTAGAGAAGGAAATTCAAATCATGGGACTGGCCCGAACAAGCTTTAATCGCGGGACTGACCCGAAAATGCTTTTGATCATGGGACTGACCCGAATAAGCTTTAATCGCGGGACTGACCCGAAAATGCTTTTGATCATGGGACTGACCCGAATAAGCTTTTGATCGTGGGACTGACCCGAATAAGCTTTGAATCGCGGGACTGACCCGAACAGGCTTTGAATTGTGGGACTGACCCGCATAAGCTTTGAATCGTGGGACTGACCCGAATAAGCTTTTGATCGTGGGACTGACCTGAAAATGCTTTTGATCGTGGGACTGACCCGAATAAGCTTTTGATCGTGGGACTGACACCTGGACCGAAAATGGCTTTTGATCGTGGGCACTGACCCGAAACGCTTTTGATCGTGGGCCCTGACCCGCAAATGCTTTTGATGCGTGGGACTGACCCGAAATAAGCTTTGAATCGTGGGACTGACCCCGAAAATGCTTTTGATCGATGGGACTGACACGAAAATGTTGACAATCGGTCCAGTGGGATTAAACCCGACTCCGTGAAAAATCTGTGTTGATTTTTGATTGATGAATTTTTTTTTTTTTTTTTTTTTTTTTGACTTTTGAAAATCTTTCCAAAAAATTAATTTGCCTCAGTATGATGAATTTTTGCAATGTGAGTCCAGAGTTGATTCTGTATCGCCATGCTGTTGCATTTTTTGATGAAATTTGCTTGCGACATTTTCAATCTGCCTTTGTTCACCGGAGGACTCTTTCCGACACCTATTCCAGTGCGAGGTGTGCTTACTTTCATCTGTGTATGCAATTTTTCTGCAAAAGAGAAAAAAACAAAGAAATTGCCACCATCATTTGATCCGTTTTCCTTTGAGAATCGTGTAAACATGAGTCTTTCAACGCCTTTATCAACTTTTGCTGCGGCAGTCGATTGAGTTGGATTTTTCACCCTAAGGCTTTTCCGATTTACAAACTGATCAGGTATGTGCTTTGCCATATTGTGAAGTCTGCGTAATTGACTTTGTTGAACCTTAACCCTTTTCAAGAGATGACTGAACCCAAGTATGCTTCGAATAAACCACGGGGATCGTTATTCACCAAAATTCAAAGATAAAGAATGAAGTATGCAAGAAAATTCACATGTCATGAAAGAATAAATATGCACAAGAATGCACACATAACCACTTGTGCTTAAATTCTACAAAAAATGCCATGAATGCAAGTAATTTGGAAAAATGAGCTTCCTAAGAATGTATTTGCAAAAGAATGTTTTACAAAATGACACAGTTTTGGCCAACAAATGTCATATTCAATTCTCTGGATATCTTTGTTCTGGAATTCAAAATTGACAGAAGTATGACAAAATGAGGAGAAATCCAAATGAACCAAATCACCAGCTGTTCTTCCTCGTGCTCGCTCGCTGCAAAATCCTACCTTGGTGCCCTTTCGGGTTTTTACCAAGGTTGCCCCCCCTTTTTTGTTTCGTTTTGTCTTTTCTCTTTTTTTCTTTTTTTTTCTTTTGAGGTGCCCTTTCGGGTTTTCACCTAAAGACGCAAATGAAAGAGCTCAACCATGATCGACTCAGGAGTTTGAGTTGAAGATTTCTGGCATCAGTAAAATGCACTTCCCTTAGAAGTTTAAGTGAAGGCATTATAGACATCACTTGCCAATTGATTAGCGAAATTCCTAATAGAAATACAGCAAGTGACGAAAGTCAGGACTTTTGGGCTTTTGTAATGAGGTCAGGTGGGGTGTTTTTCAAGAAAAGTTGAGGCTTGAAAGCAGGTTTGATGAAAGGTGTGAAATAACCTGAGATTGCATCATTTTGAAATTATCTCTAATTTTGAACGAAACCGAGGAAATTTGCCCCAGTTTGATTGGATTTTCTCTTTCTTTGCATTTTCTTCATTGCATTTTCCTCACTTTTTGCATTTTCCTTCAAAAACTAAATTTGCCCCAGTGTGGGGTTCTTTCTTTTCTCTTTTCCTCTTTTTCCTTTTTCCCTTTTTTTTCAAAATGAATTTGCCCCAGTATGGGGATTTTTCCTTTTCCCTCTCTGATAATCTCGTTTCAAAATGAATTTGCCCCAGTGTGGGGTTTGCAATTCTCAGGGGCTGCCAAACGAAAATTATTGTTCTGATAGCTCAAAAGGGATGACTAGGGATGAAATGTTTTGATTGGAAAGGAAGATGGCCTGACCTTTGCCTCGTCCCTTGCATGATTTCCAAAAGAAATTTGCATAATCAAAAATAAAACTTCTTACACATGTCTGAGTTGATAGGTTGAGAGACTGTTTGTCCGTCCATCTCTTCAAGGATAAGTGCTCCACTCGGTAGCACCTTTTTGAATGACAAATGGCCTTACCAGTTTAGGCCAAATTCGTCTTTGATTTCATCTTGCATTGGCAAATCTCGCTTTAACTCTTTGTCCTTCTTCTCTAAAGGACCGGTGGCGGACCTTTTTGTTATGAACACAGGCCATACGACATTCAACTGCTTTTCATCCATCAAAATCAATCGTCGGTGACGCTGCTTTAACCAATCAGCTTAGAACTTGGCAGAGGAGGGATTTCTTGATGAAAGGCTTTCTTAACGAAAAGATTTTCAATGAAGAGCTTTCTTAATGAAGGGATTTTTCAATGAAGGATTTTTAATGAAGGGATTTTTGGCCTTCTCAAAGAAGGGATTTTTCAACGAAGGGATTTCTGACCTTCTCAAAGAAGGGATTTTTCAATGAAGGGATTTCTGACCTTCTCAAAGAAGGGATTTTTCAATGAAGGGATTTCTTAATGAAGGGACTTTTGGATGAATGGTATTATCGGAATCCAGAACAGTGATATTCAAAGGGTCAAATAATTTCATCTTTGGCCATTTAAAAGAATTAAAATTCAGGACAATAATCAAATAAACAAATTGTGCATTTAATGGAAAAACTAATCAAAGCGAAAACAAGACAAAAACTTAATTGCGAAAGATGTTTTCATGAAGCTATTCACATATGCAAGAAATGGTTTTTGTGAACTTTAGTAAATAACAACCCCTAGATTTACCGAAATTCCCTTCGTGAGGGAAGATACTCGGCCATCCAAATTGTGCAAAGCTCCTTCAGGATTTTCAAATTTCGTCGTTGGAGGTGGATGCCTCGAAGGTGTCCTGGTGTTCAGGAAAAGGATTTGTACTTATGATCGGCCCTTGTTCACCTCTTTTCCTTAGCACTATTTCTCCTGCCTCGATCATGTCTTGGACTTTGTGCTTAAGTGCCCTGCAATCGGCGGTTGAGTGGCCAGGTACTCCCGAATGATAGGCACAAATAGCATGTGGATTGTACCCAGCAGGCATGCCATGAAGGTAAGTTGGAGGGGGAATCACGCCTATTTTGTTGGCAACCTTCAATTGCTCATACAATTGGTCCAAAGGCCTGCCTAGGTTGGTGAAGGTTCGGGTACGGCTTTGATTGTAGGTTTCAGTGGGTCGGGGATAGTTGTAGGTGGGTCTATTTGGTGGGGAAAATCTTTGGTGGTAAGGAGGCCGAGGACGAGCTTGTTGAAAGCTTGGTTGAGATATTTGGAAAGGGGTTGTAGGCGGGTTGGCATAATTTGGGCGAGGTCGAGGATGAGTGATATTGGTGTGGTAAACAGGATGAGGATTTGAGTAGTAGGAGTAAGGGTTTGAGTAGGTAGGGTATTGTCGAGGTCTGGGTCTTGGGACAGGGTTTTGATTCCAGGTGAAGGCAGTTTCCCCCTCTTTCTTTTTAAATTGCGGGTTCTTCTCACTAGTCCCCTGTCCTTGCAAAGCATCCAACTGGGATTTGAGGGCAGAGACATTAACAATCTTCCCAACTTTCACGAAGTCATCGTACTCCTCAAGTTTATTGACAATGGCGGCGAACGAGCATCCAGTCATGCGGAAAATTTCTTCAAAATACGGGGGATCATGTGCTTTAATGAAAGTGCGTATGATTTCGTCCTCAGTCATCGGTGGCTCGACTTTTGCAGCTATTTTCCTCCACCTCTTGGCATAAGTCTTGTGATCCTCGGAGGGTTTTCTTTTTGTTCCTTCCAACGTGGTTCGTGTCGGAGCCAACTCGCAGTTATACTCATATTGCCTTACAAAAGCATTGGACAAGTCAATCCAGGTTTTTACTTCTTCGGACTTCAAATTTGAGTACCAGTCGAGGGCATCCCCCTCCAGACTTTCCGGGAACAACCTTAGAGGCAGGTTCTCGTCGTCTACAGGCTTTCCCAACTTGTTAGCAAATAGTCGGAGGTGTGTCTTGGGATTACCCGTCCCATCGTACTTGTTAAATTTAGGGGTTTTGAACCCCTCGGGCAATTGCATATTGGGAAAGAGACAAAGCTCATCGTAGTCCAGGACTCCTTGCTTGTTCAACCCCTGACTCTTCCTCATAAACTCATCAAAACGATCAAGGTGTTTGAGCAGCTTTATATCAACGGGAGCAGAAGATTCCCCCATTTCTGCCTTGGTTTGAACAATATGGTCTGGTAGGAATGGCTCAGCAACAGGGTGATAAAAGGTATGTGGCTCAGGTGGTACATTTGAAGTGATTTGGGGTGGTGGACCTCGCGTGTGAGTAAGAAAAAATGAAGGATGAGGAGGGTAAGTGTATGGCAAATTTGTGGTGGGATAGGTGAAAGTTTCTTCGGGTGCAATAGGAAATGATGGAGTAACAGTGGCATGGGCCGAAGGTAGGACAAACGGCTCTTGCTCAGGCTGTCTGGCGGGTACAGGTTCGGGTTGAACTCCGCTGCTAATTAGCTCGTCATTCAACTTCCTTTGGGCGGCCATCTCAGACGCCATCTCTCCAAACTTGGTAAGCATCTCAGTCAACTGAATCCCCAAACTTGCAGTCTCGGGTTGAGCGGTAGTAGCAGACCTATCTGACTGTTCCGGTTGTGAACTCATGTTTACACGACTCCTCTGGGCTTGACTACGGGATCGCGTTATGATGGGGCTTCGACGAGAAGCTATATTTAAATATTACCTGAGAATTTTTGAAAGATTGCCTTTAGATTTAACCCTCGCTTAGTTATTCCAATAAAAACAAAGAAAAAGAAAAGAAAAAACAAGAGTTAGTAGATATTCAGAAAATTCGGATGCATGTCCTATGGGGGAACCCTTTTGTGCCAAGGGTAGGCCTAGCATGAAAATGCAGTCCTCCAGAGCAGGCACTATACAATACCTGATGGATCCGATCGACTGATCGTGTGAGGAATGATTTGAAAATTTTGGCCACTTGGAGTGAGAAGAGACATTTGCCCTAAAACATGAGGACGAAGTCGGAACGGATTGCTTGCTTTGATCTACACATAAAATGATTTGTGAAAGGGATTGCCATGTCTCGATTAATTTATTCAATGAACCCTAAAGGGGAAAAAGCGAGTCAAATGGATAAAATTGGTGATTTATTCAAAATCGACCGATTTACCTAAAAATAGGTAAGCTGGATAACATTGACGATTTATTCAAAATTGATCGAATAGATAGACTTGGTCAACTGAATTGAATGAAATTGATGATCTCTTCAAAATCAACTTGATTTCGCCCTAAAAATGGGTAAATTGGCCAAAGAGATGAAATGGAGTTAATGATTTATTTTAAAAATCGGCCAAATCCCTAAAAGGGTAAATTGGTCAAATGAATTGGATGAAATGAATTTATTCAAAAATGATTAGATTGAACTAAAATTGAATGAATTGACAAAAATGGATTGGATAAAATGGATGATTTGTTCAAAAATCGATTGAGTTCTCTACCCATTGGGTAGTTTCAAGAAATCATTACAATGCCTTAGTCTATGAGCCTCCTAAAATCAAGATTTGGCCTCCATTGATTTATCGTCTCAATAGTGAAGAATTATTTGGGTTTCTTCAAATTAATGTCCTTTACGCAAGGGATTTTTACCAATTTTGATAAAGTGGCCAAAAGGTGATTATTAGACGCTCATATTCCAAAGATCGCTCTATGAAAATGATCGGATCCTACCTTACCTTGTGCACTACCCTTTTGGATGATACAAAAAATGTAAACGTGCAAGTCTCCTTGGATTAAGTATCCGAGACATATGGTGGCTTATTCCTAAACACGGGATCCCCTAAATGGCATTCCCTTCCTAGGGTGGATGCGTGATGCCAGTTTATTAAAAGCAGTAAGATATGCAATTTGAAATGAGACATGACCTAAGGAACCCTTTATCTGCCAGGGTAGGCCTAAAATGGTATGGCATTATTAATTTATGAACGAAATATACCACAATTTTTAAACATGCAATAGCCTATCTATAAGGGTATGTCCTAAAAGAAGGTCATGCCCGACCTCTTATTTCCTAACGTTTGTGAATGCAAAGGCAAGAGACAAGGAAAGTTAGTTCAACACATAATCACATAACACGTTGGACAATTAAATGATATAAAAAGTAGGAAAAGTAAATAAGGAAAAGGGTGGGATCCCTCCCCTCGTGAATGGTGTCCCTACTAGGGCAAGGCAGACTCTACCCTAGGTGAACTATATGGATGCATGCGGTTGGGGTTCACTAATGCATCTAGACTCGATAAGCTCAGGTCCCCAAGCCTTCAGACTCGTGGCCAAGGGTCATCAATCCCAAGGCCCTTTGTCGGTGGCTCGAGCGATTCCCCAAACACCGCTACGCACACGTCGTGTTACGGCTGCATGTTTGAGTGAATCTATAAAAAACCCTCAACCTTCGACTAAAAACTAAAGGCTATCAACCCAAAGTTTAAAGCGGAAGATTGAGTGACCCATTGGATCGTGCTAAGCACACGTCGTGTCACGATCACACGTCCAAGTGGGTCTCCTAATCCTAATAGGGTGGAGTGGCGTGACAAGCCACTAAAAAGAAAATAAAGAGGGATGAATAATAAAGCGTATGCGCGTATGATAGTATACGTTTTGGAGGGGAGGGATCGAGAACCAACGCGTGGCTCTAAGGGTGACACACCCCCCCCCAAAATGCAAATGCAAAGCGCGAGATAAAGCAAGTACAATCATACATCCAATCATCCAATCATACATACGTGAGTGAGGGAGTAGTTTGATATGCGCGTACGTGGCAAAAAGTCCTAGAAAGGGAAAATGCAATCCTAATATCCAAATGCTATACATAAAGAGGGTAGAAAAAAGGAAAAGAATGGCTAAATCAAATGCTTGGACCCACTTAGGAAGTTCCCAGTGGAGTCGCCAACTGTCGCGCCCCACTTTTTTGGAAAAAATAAAATAATTGTTTTTTGTGAATTTATTGATTTTAAAAAAATGAATTCTTTTGATGAAAAAATATGGGTCTAAATGGGACTTTTGAAAATGCGACGATTTGACCCAAAAAAATAGTTTAAAAAGGGTTTTTATATAAAAAAAATGGAGTCGCCACTTGGTATAGAGTTAGGGTGTACCAAGTCACCAAAAAAATTGAATTGTTTAAAGTAAAATAGGAAAAAGTAAGAAACCCTTTTTAAACGACTCCTAGTCCACGTAAAACAAAGACAAAGGTTCGGGAGTCACATTTGACGAAGGGGAAGGCAAGGATAAAAATCCAAGGCACCCCTTCGACCTAGCCAAGGCTAGTTGCGTGATTTAACCCTTATTTTCCTCATTTTTCTACCCAAGGTATGTATGCAAATTGGATATGACTAATGGATGAGAAATGCAATCTTAAGTCTAGAAATGTCTCTGATGAGGCTTTTGATCCCATTCACATGAATTGTGAAGGTCAATAAGGAAAGACCTCATAGAAAATCATGAATGATGCAAATGAGGACTCAAATGAGAGTGTAAGTGTGCAAAGTGTAGAAAAAAGTGCATGTGTGCAATTTGAAAGTGTTTGTGTGCAAATGAATAAAAATATAAATGCTCGTGTGCAAGTGAATGAAAATAGTAAATATATAAGTAAAATAGGTGCAATGTGTGAAGTGAAAAGTAAAGAAAGTGAATAAGTGTGTGAATATGACATGTGGATTTAAAATATATAATTAGTGAGGAAAATAGTGAGAAAATGATATGAAAATGCATGAACTTAGAGGAATGCATCAGGTCGGGTACGGGAATGACTTCTAGTTTTTGTGATTTTAATTTTCCCTTTGATTAGAAGGAAAAACTAGCGTGCTAAGGCTATTTCGAAGCCATACTCGCTCGTTTCCCTTACCCAAGGGGGTTTTCACGCAAATGAACCCTAACTAGCATGAGATGCAAGTCCTAATGTGAAGGGGAAGGGGTTTGAGGAACATGCCAAATGATAAACTAAAGAAAAATGCGTGATATGTGGTGATCATGCACTTAATGAAAAAGGAAAAAAAAAAGAACCTATTGGGTCTAGCATTGGACTAGCCCTTTCTATGACATCCTACTATCATTAGATTAGTGAAAAAGATGAACCACAACTAGCGTTGGACTAGTGTGGTGACGTACATTCATCCATCACACTCATTCAGGTTATGAAAAGCGAGTAGACATGCCAAAACACTCATAAACATATAGCACATAACACTTAGCATGCTCGACTAGATGCAAGGACCTAACAAAGCAAATTGACACATAGTAACTAAGCATGCAAGACAAATAAGACGATTAAAGCCCTAACTATTACATTTGCTAGCTAAAACAAAGGGGAAAGGGAAAATGGACCAAATTACTTGCTACGCCCTATCTATTACAAGCCAAGAGGTGTACACATACCCCATTAATAGAAATCGAAAGTAAATGAAATAAATGAAATGAAATAATGAGCGGCTAGGAAAGCAAGTAGACATGCAAATTTCTCACGTAGCACGTTGGTTCACATAGGAGAGACACAAAAAGGGATAAAAGAAATTATACCGCCCCCTTTGAATGGTGTCCAAATGGAAGAAAAATGGCTTCAAAACAATAAAAAGGTCACGGTACCTCAAATAGTAAAGTATAACAAAGTCACCAAATCTCTCCTAATTGCAATTTAAATGAAATCAAAATAATACATAATTTCCAATAAAGGGATCCACCAAGGACCCAATTGCAAGCATTCATCAAGCATTCAAAGCCAATTAAAACATTTTAGAAAATTTGGAAGTCCAAGAGTAAGAAAAAGGCCAAAGCCAATTTATTTCAGAAAATTCAAGAAGATAGGCGAACACAAGCTCATTTAGACACCAAGTTTCACAATCCATGCATTAAGCATCACCTTAGCAAAACATGATAACCAATGAAGGCAAACAAGCAATTGAATTGAAATATTAGTGCTGCCAAAGACTCAATTGTAAACACTAACCAAGCATTCAAGCTTAATCAAACACTTTTAAGAACTTCAAGGGTCCAAGGGCAAAGAGAAAGGCTAATAATAGTTCAGGTTGCAAATACTTTAGGACTCAATTTCAAGAACATGGAATGACCTCGGGCCATAATGCATTGCTGCAAAAATCACAGGGACCCAATTGATTAGTTTTCTCAAATTTGTGGGTCATAAAAGCATAAGGTAAAACTTGAGGGGGTTTAGAGGCAATTTTTGGAAGTCATATTCATGCAGACTCATGCAAACAACGTAGAAGCTCTTCTGCAATTTCTGCCGCAACTCTTGCATCTCCAAACCAGGCATGTTTCATACCAGAAAAATGCACAAAACCCATTGTTTGCTAAACCGACTCAGCTAATGGCTTAACAAACTAAAACTTAGATCAAAGAAGCAAGATCATCAAATGTTTTTCCCAGCTTTAACCTTAAACTCCTACATTCAGCATAAGGTTCAGAGGGAAAAGAGTGCAGAAATCTGGAACATATGCAAACATTTGAAGAAAGAAAGCTGCTGCAACTTCACGTAATCTCAGCAAACCAAATTTATGCCACGCTTTGAAACAAATTCCAATCAAAACATGGCTGAACATGTCTAAATAATGCACTTGTTGGAAAAGTTTCATGCAGGTTTTCATTCAAAGCTACAAAACAAGCTTCTGCAAATCAAGAACCAACGCATGCTGCTGCCCTTTTTGTTTCCAAAACTTCAGCAATTTTTAGCAGCAAATACATCCATTTCATCATACAAACAAGTTCACCAAACCAGAAATTATTGACCCAAATCAAAACATGAAATTTTGTTTGCAGGATTAAGATGACAAATCTGATTTTTGATCGACAGAGAAAAGGAAAGTGCAGCAAAGTTTTTCGGCAATTCTTATCCGCAAAGCTTTCCACAGCTCCTAAACACACTCAAATTCAATATGAACTAAAACAACAAGACAACCACCTAATCATCTCACTTTGCAACACAAAACTTTAGGATTTGAAGCACAAAATTCAGGTAGAGAAAGCGTGCAGCACTGGATATAAAACTGCTGCAATTTCCTTGGTTTCTTGACCAAGCACAGAAAAATCAGCGTTATCCACTTCGTTAGAAGCCAAGTAATTTAAACGCCAAATCTAATCATTCTAATGAGGTTGAATACTGAATTTAAAACACAAACCAAAAGGCATGCACCTGCAACTTTCCTCCTATTTGGCCATGAGACAATGATGAAACCAGATTCATCAAAGTTCAAACCGTGAAACAAGGAGGAACCGTAACATTTTTAGCACATTCAAAAGGACAACTAGTTATGAAAAACTGCAGCAAAGATGCAAGAGAAAAGGCCCGTGGCAAACATGCTCAGGATACACCAATTAACAAACAAAACTGAAACTTGCACATAACAGGAACCTTAGTAACCAATCAAATGATCATTGCGGCAATAAAACAAACAGCTCCAATCTTGTTGCTGCAATTTTGTTCCAACTTCCAACACCAAATTCAGACCCAATCACATACCTTAACCAAGTTTTCTTGATATAACATCCGAACTTAGAACTAAACAAACAAAATTTTGACAATCGAACAAGCAAAGACATAGGAAGGAACTCAAAACGTAGAAATAATTGCTGCAACTAACCTTCACTTGACACATAAAGCTAACGATTTTTATGCCTTACCAACATAAATTTCTGTTATACTAGAATCACAAGCTGCAAAACAACATGCAAGCTCTCGGTTCCTCACTTTAGGTCCAACTCACATTTTTTATATATCAAAATTCCCTTCAGCCACAAATTATTAGTCACGGCTTAAAACCAACATGCAACCCGTATTCAGCTACATGCATGATCAAACAAACAGCTACCCATCAGATTTAATCCAAAACCAATTTCGGATGTCATAAAAAAAAAACATCTAACCAGAATTTCATCCAATTCTCTCGGTTGACATGCATGCAACCAGTTTTCTGTTTCATTTTCTTTTCTTGTTTAATCCGAACTGATTACCCTCGCGTATAGCATAATCATTTAGTTTCCAGCTAGCTAAGCACATAACTAACTCAGATTATCATGAGTTGGTCAAATAAAGTTGCAAATTTCCAGCTTAAGCTCTCGGCAACCACAGTTCCTTCAACATCAGATTTTTCTGTGACTTAATCTAACATCTAACCACACAACCACCACATGCAAGCCCATAGTCAACACCTCCTACCCTTAACTAGTCAATTTAATTCCAGAAATTACCTCAGCTTGGAGTACACACACACGATTAGCAGCAGAAATTATTTTCCTCCCCTCGGCAGTCCAGAAAAATGCAGACCGCTAGCTCTCTCCCTCTCTCCCTTGCTCTGGCTTGCGGCTGGATGAGGGAAATCTGGTCTCAAGCTCTTCTCCAGCTCACGGATGGAAGACAGGCTAAATCGCAAGTCTCTCTCTTCCCTCTCTAGTTTACGGACCGAAAGAAAAGAATCAAGAAGCTCCGGCTCCCTCTTTCTCACTCTCGTCGATGATACCAAGGCAGGAAAATGGAAGTGAAGTGTTGTTCTTGTTTTTTTAGGTGTGATAGTGGATAGGGAATGGTTCGCAGTTGAGAGAGGTGGAGTCTTTAAGAGGAGAAGATCATCCGGCAGAAATGGAATTGTGATTTTTTGATTCTTTTTTTTTTTTTTGTTTCTTTGTTTTTTTTTTTCTTTTAATTATTTAACAAAAATAATAGTAAAACTAAATAATAATAAAAACCACAATTTTAATTACAAACACATCGAAATAAACAAACTAAAAATAACAAAATTACCATTTTCGATCTTTTCTTTCATTTTTCATCATTTCTCATCATTTTTTTTTTTCTTTTTTTTTTTTTCAAAATAAATTAACAAAAATAAACCAAAATGCCAAAAAATTAAATTTGAACGTATTTTGTGTGAACAATTTTCCTTTTTTTCTCTTTTTCCATGATTTTTCTACGTTAAAACTTAAAAATTAAAATAGAAACTAGAAACTAAAAAAACTAAAAGCAACCACGACAAATGAGAATAAAAAGTAAAAGAAATTACACCAAAAATTTGGTGTCTACAGAGTAGTTGGAGATATACGAGACCGGACTGGTCACATCCTGACCGAGTGCGAGGCATTAGTGGATGATGTGCTTCAGGACTTGGCCGGAGAAGGCCAAGCGCCTGTAGCTCCTGGCGCTCCTGGTACTCCTGAGGAGGATCCGGATGAGGATCCTGAGGAGGACCCAGAGGAGGAGCTGAGTGCATCCTCGGAGTCGGTTGGGTCGGCGTCTAGCCAGACCACTTGTTAGGATTGGGGTTTGAGGAGATTTTGTGGGATAGTTAGGAACATAGTGGGACGACACGTCTCCTTTTGTTTTTGATTTTGACGTGTCATGGTGGATGTAAATACCTTTTGTTCTATGTTCCTTGGCTGTGATAGCCTCTGACTATGTGACTTGTTGGCCTGTATATATGACTTGTTTGCTATGTGTATAAAGTACTTGTTTATTATGTGTTTTAATGCCTTTATTTAGCCTTTTGCAACGTGCTATACGAGCTATCCTTACCTTGTTTATATGTCTATAGTTGGCTAAATCCAAAACATGGAGGGTAGAAGAAGTCAAACCAGGGGAACTAACCGAGGACGCGGTCCTAGTCGAGACCGTGGGGGTAGACGCGCACAAGAACCTGTGCAAGAACCGAGAGAGGAGAGAGAGGCAACGGTTGAGCCACAACCTGAACCCCAAGCTGCAGGGGGAGATCAAGTGGCAACTGCTATCCAGCAAATGACCAATATTTTGGCCCGTTTAGTGGAACAACAGGGTCAAGCCCCTGTAAATCAACCTAGGGATCCTGATATGGGACAAGATAGAGCTTTAGAGAGATTCCAGAAGTTCTCTCCACCCAAATTTTTAGGAGGGCCAGACCCGGATGGGGCCGAGAAATGGCTGGAGGCCATGATAAATATTTTTGCTGCCCTAAACTATACAGAGGAGCGGCAAGTTCAATTCGCTGTTTTCCAGTTCGAAGGGCCAGCTAGGGCTTGGTGGAACGTAGTGAGGGCCAAGTGGGAGAGAGAGGCGACTGCATGGACCTGGTTAAACTTCGTACGGGAGTTTAACGAAAAATACCTTCCACCCATCGTCCAGGAGAAGCGAGAGGACGATTTCATTAAACTCCGCCAGGGAATGTTGAGTGTAACTGAGTATGAGACCCAGTTTACGAAATTGTCAAAATTTGCCCCTGAGCTGATTGCTACGGAACCAAGGAAAGTACGGAGGTTTGTGCAAGGGCTAAATGTGGAATTACAAGAAGCCTTAGCGGCAGCCCAGATTAATACGTTTACGGAGGTCCTGGACAAGGCCCAAAGGATAGAAACTGTTAGGGCACACGTGAGGAATTTCCATGCCAAACGAAAAGGGGGATCTAGTAGAGCCCAAGGGTCTGTGCGGAGTGATCAAAACGCACCACCTGCCAAGTCCAGTCGTGGGGCTGGAGGTGGACGGTTTTCGAGTGCGTCTAGGGGAGGTGCTCCGAGAGGAGGTACTCAGAGGGGAGGTGCCCAGAGGGGAGGCCAAAGTGGTAAAGGACAAGGTAGAGGAATTCCGCAGGGAGGTCAGACCTCTACTCCCCGAGTAACATGCGGATATTGTGGAAAACCGAACCATACTGAGGATGAATGTTGGAGAAAGGCTCAGAAGTGCCTAAGGTGTGGAAGTACGGAGCACCAGATAGTCAACTGCCCGTTGATCAGTGATACCCAGTCGACTGCCAGGTCAAACCCAAAGCCGACCAATGCTGGAGGGGCTAGGTCGAGGGTTCCGGCCAGAGTATATTCCCTGGACCAACAATTCGTGCCTGAACCAACGGAGGTGGTAGAAGGTACGATCCCTGTTTTTCACCGGTTAGCCAAAATTTTGATAGACCCCGGTACTACTCACTCTTTCGTTAATCCTGCATTTATGCTTGGAATTGATTTGAAAGTTGAAAGGTTACCTTATGACTTAGAGGTAAGAACACCTACGGGTAATCAAATTTTGCTTGCGAATGAGGTGTATAGGAATTGTGATATTTGGGTTGGTGAACGAAAATTGGTAGTTGACCTCATTAGTCTAGCCATCAAGGGATATGATGTCATTCTAGGTATGGATTGGCTAGCTCACTATCATGCTCGGGTAGATTGTAGGATGAAAGTGGTCGAATTTTGTATACCGGGGGAGGCAACTCTAAAGTTAGACGTAAGGGGTATGATAGCCTCTTCTGCGCTTATTTCGGGAATAAGGGCTAGGAAATTGCTTAGTCGTGGGGCACGTGGTTACTTAGCTTTTCTGATTAACACTCCGGGAGAAAAGATTAAGTTGGAGGACATGTCAGTAATCCGTGAATACCCGGACGTATTTCCAGAGGAGTTGGAGTCTCTGCCACCTGAAAGAGAAATTGAATTTAAGGTTGATCTAGTACCCGGAACCACTCCCATCTCTAAAACTCCGTATCGAATGGCTTCTGCTGAGGTTAAGGAGTTAAAGGTGCAATTGCAAGATTTACTAGAACGAGGGTTTATCCATGAGAGCGAGTCCCCGTGGAGAGCTCCAGTGCTATTTGTTAAGAAGAAGGACGGGAGTTTAAGGTTGTGCATTGACTATCGAGAATTGAATGCAATAACTGTTAAGAATAAATACCCATTACCTCATATTGATGAGTTGTTTGATCAGTTACACGGGGTTGTGGTGTTTTCTAAGTTGGATCTGCGACAAGGGTACTATCAATTGAGAATTAGGAAGGAGGATGTGCCAAAAATGGCGTTTAACACTCGATATGGGCATTTTGAGTTTGCGGTAATGCCTTTTGGTTTAACCAATGCCCCAGCGGCATTCATGGATTTGATGCATCGAGTGTTCAAACCTTACTTGGATAGGTTTGTAGTGGTGTTCATTGATGATATCTTAGTGTATTCGAAGTCAAGGGAGGAACATGAACAACATTTGCGGATAGTGCTGCAAACCCTGAGAGAGCACCAACTGTTCGCTAAGTTCAGTAAGTGTGAATTTTGGTTGGAAAGTGTGGCGTTTCTAGGTCACATAATTTCAAAAGATGGCCTTGCTGTAGACCCGGCGAAAGTGGAAGCTGTGGCCAAATGGAAGCGGCCAGAAAACCCCACAGAGGTGCGAAGTTTTCTAGGTCTAGCAGGGTACTACCGCCGATTTATAAAGAACTTCTCGAGAATTGCGGGACCCTTGACTAACCTGACCAAGAAACAAGGAAAGTATATTTGGGATGTTAAGTGCGAGAGTAGTTTCCAAGAGCTTAAGAAGCAATTGACTCTGGCTCCAGTTTTAGCTTTGCCCAGCGGGAACGATAGTTACACGGTTTATACCGATGCTTCAAAAGAAGGGCTAGGGTGCGTGTTGATGCAGAATAGGAATGTGATTGCCTATGCATCTCGGAAGTTAAAACCTCACGAGCAGAATTATCCGACCCATGACTTAGAGCTTGCAGCTGTAGTGTTCGCTTTGAAGAAATGGCGACATTATCTCTATGGTGTAACTTTCGAGGTTTATACGGATCATAAGAGTCTTAAGTATCTGTTTTCTCAGAAGGAGCTAAATCTAAGACAACGTCGGTGGGTAGAGTTCTTAGAGGATTATGACTGTACAATTAACTACCATCCTGGAAAAGCCAACGTTGTAGCAGATGCTTTAAGCCGAAAAGCTCAACTAGCAAGTTCCATAGTGGGAGAGTGGAGCCTGTTAGAAGATGCCTGTGAGTGGAAACCTCATCTGGAACCGGAAAAGGTGATTTTTGGAAATATTGAGGTGAAGTCGGTATTGATGGAGCGGATCAAAGAGGGCCAAGTGAAGGATCCAACAGTGCAAAAGTGGATGGAAAAGGCGAAGAAAGGGGAGTTATCTAACTTCAACCTAAACCCTGAGGGAATCTTAAAATTCCGAAATCGTGTTGTTGTACCTAAGGATGAGGAATTAAAGAGGGAGATTTTGGAGGAATCACACTGCTCTAGGTATACGGTGCACCCAGGGAATAATAAGATGTACCAAGATCTTAAAAATCTGTATTGGTGGGAAAATATGAAGGCGGAGATTGCCCAGTTTGTACAAAAGTGTCTTACGTGCCAACAAGTGAAGGCTGAACATCAGAAACCATCAGGTCTGTTACAGCCTTTAGAGATCCCTGAATGGAAATGGGAGCACATAACGATGGATTTTGTATCAGGGTTGCCACGAACACAAAAGGGGCATGATGCAATTTGGGTAATAGTGGACAGATTAACTAAGACTGCACATTTTCTGCCAGTAAACATGAAATATCCTTTGGAGAAACTTGCTAAACTCTATATGGATGAGGTAGTAAGACTACATGGGGTACCAGTGAGTATTGTATCGGATAGAGACCCCAGGTTTGTATCTCGATTTTGGCAGAAATTGCAAGAGGCTCTAGGAACTAAGTTGAACTATAGTACAACGTATCATCCTCAGACTGATGGACAATCTGAGAGAACCATCCAAACTCTTGAGGATATGCTGAGAGCCTGTATTGTGGATTTTAGAGGAAGTTGGAGCCAATATTTAATCTTGGTTGAGTTCGCGTATAACAATAGTTATCACTCCTCTATTCAAATGGCCCCATATGAAGCATCATGAAGTGGAAGAAGCAACTTGGGAGCTAGAAAAGGACATGCAAGAGAAATATCCCGACCTGTTCACGACAAAAGGTATGAATTTCGAGGTCGAAATTCTTTTAAGGGGGAGAGAGTGTGAGGACCCGCAAATTTCTAATATTTTTTCTCAAAAATGCCTTTTTATTTGGAAATTATTATTTATTAAAGCCCTATTACCCAATTATTCCACAATAAGTGTAAATAAACCTAAAAAGTAGGGTTTCACTTTTGGTTTCAAGATTGGAGCAAAATTAGGGTTTTCGCGATTTTTCGCCGGATGAATTTTCGGTACAGAGTAAGGATTAAATTTGGATATTAAAAGTGACTTTTAAGTGAGAAATAATATGTGATTAGGAGCAATGATATAAGGTTAGTGAATGGGAAGTAAAAACCCTAGTACGTGTGTTTTTAAGAAAAACGGCGCGAACCGGCGGGTACCGCGCACTACCGATTGAACGCACCACTTGACCACCACTTTCTTACCATACAAGCTTATTGATATTTGAGCAAAATATCTTCTTAATTGTCAGCTGCCTTTGACCGAAAATTGAGGCTAAAATAACAAGGAAAAGGAAAGAGAAAAATGAAAGGTGGTGGTGGCGACAAGTGTCGCCACCCTAGAGTTTCTTGACCAAGAGTTAGTCTTTCTACTTATCTCCAAATTTTGCACTTTCCTCTCCATTTCTGCTACTCCTTGGCCGAGAGAAAGAAGGGAAAAACACCAAGAGAAGATTTCTCCATTTCTTCTTGAATCCAACCACAAAGTGAGAAAACAAAGGAAATAAACCGATTAAACTCACCTTTGAGTGTTTAGTTAGTGAAGTGTTGGTGAGATTGTGAAGGGGAAAGCTAAGGCTACACTTGGTGGACACTAATCAAGGTAAAGATGATGAGTTCCCGAATTCTTACTTTCAATCTTGTGTAAATTAGCTTGGTAACTCAAATTTGTGGTGAATCATGGATGCTATCATGTTTTGAGGGTTTTTCCCCTTTTGGTTATATGAACTAGGGTTTGAGGATTTGCTGCCAAACTTGATGTATGATTCATATAGGTTGTATTTAAGGTTATATAAGGGGTTTTGGTAGTGTTGGAAGTAAGAAATCAAGGAAGGTTGCATTGAAAACTGAAAATTCCAGATTTCTGGAAAATTTCCCCTCTTTCTGTCCGGTTTTTTTACTGCATGTTAGAGGCCGAATTGGCCTTAGGGTAAAACATGAAAGTTGTATATAATGGTATTTTATAGGTGCCTACAAAATTTCAGCTCGATCGGAGCAACGTAGCCCGTGAAAAGACCAAAATAACCTTACTGTTTTAAAGTTTTTCCCAGTAATCCGTTTGGTCAGTCGATCCAGTTTATCACGTTTATTCACTAGGATACGTACTGATTTAACTTTTTACCAAAACATGAAAGTTTTAGTATTCTGTCTTAGCTTTTAAACGCCTCCAAGAACATCTTAATCGGACCTTGGTAACCTGAGATATGACCATTCCAGTGCAGTGCGGTTAAATAGCCGACAAGTTGTATTTTGGTTCTGTAAATTGAGGATTTGACTAAGTTGCATCGGAAACTGGACTAAGTGATCTTCATGAACATTGTAGCCCTGTGTCTTAGCTTCGAAACGGTATAAGTTGTACCTCAATCTGATAAGCGTAACCTCGGATGTGTTATTTCCGCAACCACACGTCAAATCTGTCTTTCGCTAGATTGTATTTCCGCACTTGTTATTACTTTGATTCTTATTCTTATGATGTTATGAGCCTATGGAACGGCTATTGACTTGCATTTACGATATATATGACTTTGGGACTGGTTGAGGAAAAATAATGAAGCCTAAATGGCTGGAAAATTAGGTAAACACAAAGGGCATGCTGCCCGAATTTACGCTCGAGGACTAGAAAACTATACTTGCAACTTGAGTAAAGGTTAAGTGATTATCACTTGAACTAGCAAGGACCTTTGCTACTTTGTTTATCAAGGGTCATACGTTAGGACTTGGCCGAACTCGTACTCCTAGGAAAATGATATGAATCACTATGAAACCATTTCACTTGCACTTTTGACTCAAAAATCATCTCCAAGCAAACATGTTATCAAATTTTTCAGTTTGAAAAGCGAGCAACTATTTCACAGCTATTTCTCAAGTGAATTTCACTTTCTTGATTCTTATTGAACGAAACGCTTAAGTTTTGAACTTTAGTTGATTTTCAAAGTTCTCAAGTTAAGTTTTATCGCAGATTTGGACTCCAAACCCGGAGTACCACCCAGACACGAGCACTAGAGGCACTATTTTGGTGAGTGCTTCCAAATATCTGATTGAATTCGATATTTGCCAATTATCTTTGATCAACGTGAATACGTGATATATATGTTATTTGATAGAGCAAGGGTGTACTTTATCGCACTTGCCCTATCCAAATTTGTTCTTGTTTATCGACTTTACTTGACTTGCTCTACATGCACATGAATTATATTATGCCTGGAATTCCAGAAACCCTGTGGCCAGTTAATCGAGTCGAGCCGGCAAGGGCCTGGTCGATTAGATAACAAACCCTGGGTCACTAGTAAGGTCGAGTGGAGTGTTATCTCCTCGGCAATTCGGTATACTCGAGTATTACCACCCGTGTTTCGTGTGGCGTGCGGGCCCGGAGAAGGGGGTTGATTGGTGGACGGAGACTGGCGAGAAGTGGAGTTTTCTTTCTGGACTAGTTATTACTTGAAAGTTGACGGAGTGTCAACTACTATTCGATCAAGCTGGGATGGAGTCGAGACATGAGAAACTGTATCCTTACTTGTGAACATGATCCACACAATTCTTGACTACTTGAAGTTTTATCTCTTTACTTGAACTTGTTTGCTCGCTATTTCACTATTACATGGTTATTATCTTGTTTGCTGGACAATTTGATATTTGGAACATCACTGAGCTTTAGCTCACCCTATTAGTTTTGTTTTCCTTACAGGGGTACGAGGGGCGCGTGAGACGTGTAAAGACTAGCGTAGTCTAGTTATTTTGACTTTTGACTTGTACTCGCGCTATTCCTCGAATAGAATGTTTTGTTATGGGAGTGTATATACTTTGATCTAGTTTGGGTATATTGAGACTTTGTACCCTGATTTCTATCAATGTAAATTATAAGCTTGAATTGTGGATGTTATTTATGGTTCATGGATGTGTGCACGTGATTCGAGTGAGTGAGTCCCGGCGAGAGTTGGGCAGGCCGTCCGCCGAACCCTCTGGTACGCCTTAGGGGGAGGTGGGGTCGTCACAAATTCGGCCTCTATCTATGAGCTACAAATTCGGGCAGAATGAAGAACATCAAACCCTAACTTTTCAATTTTCTTTCCAAAACAGAAATTGCTTGCAATTAACCACTTTTCCACCTTCTAGCTTCCTTACATAACATTTTCAATCATCATACATGACCACATAATCATATCCATATTAAAACAGAAAAATCCTCAATAATTATAAAACTTCACCAATTCAACCAAAATCAAGATATAATCCATAAAAGTGCATCTTATACCACCACCAATCATGAATTGAACATCATTAGAGGAAGGAGAGGGGTCCTTCACAACTCACCTTAGCAATACAAGAGATAGAGCAACTAGTCACCTTAGCTTTCCAAACAACTTCACAACCAAGCTCAACTCCACCAAACTAAGAGGTTTTATGGAGTAATTGGAAGATTAATCGGTTTAATTGAAAGATTAGGCAAGATTGGAGACTAGAAAATTGAGAGCTTTTCTTTCTTTCTTTGAGCAAGAAAGTCGGCCAAGAGAGGTAAGAAATGAAGATGATTTTGGCCAATTTTTGGTATTTATTTGGTAAAGGTAAAGTTAAATGGTCAAAGTCAAGAGTGAATTAGATGGTGACACTTGTCACCTTTAGGTTTAAAACTTATCTTTTTGTCTCTCCAATACAAATATCTTAACACCTTCTAAAATAATATCACTTAATACAAAATTCCAAGAAGTTGTCAAAAATATATTGCATTTCCCGCACAAGCGGGTCCCACGTCCAAAATACGCTCTTAATTTTTCAAAAACTAACCGATACTAGAAAAATCATTTTAAAACTATCTTTGCTCATAAACTTTATCTGGAAAATTTTTCTAATAAAGAAAATGTAGAAAAGGCGGGCGATTAAATAAAATAAACCCTAGAAAATTAGAAAATTTCCGAGTTCTCACACTCATTCTTTTCGGGGCGTCACACCGCGGATACCCTCTGGTTCGCCTTAGGGAGAAGTTGGGGCGTCATAGTTGGTATCAGAGTTTAGGCTTCAGATCTTTGTAGTGTGTCCTAGGATTAAACGTTTAGGATGCCGGACTATGGAATTGGATTGAAAGTTAAGTAATTGCTTATAGGAATGAAAATTTGAATCTAGGTTTGAATTAGTGAATGACAAGGAATCTTGATCTTGTGTGATACATGTGGGATAGTATAGGGTGATCAAATCTGGTTTATCGAGTATATCTGGACCTACATGAGCTTTTACTTATAAGTGTAAGCTATGGAAGGCAAGGGTGGTATTAAATTGTCTCGGGAACGCATTATGGTGGTCCATTGTCGAGGAAGACCTAAGGGAGCATTGGAGAGATAGTCCAATTTACCGAACTAGGACTTCACGTGATTTCAAAGGACATGTTTGCACCCAAATGATAGGGTGTTAATAGTGGTCGATCATTAGAAGTGGCTATCCGAGGAAACTAGGTTGGTTCGAAAGAACAATCGAGAATCGAGGGTAATTATGGATGCCTAGATTACTAGAGTTCTTGAAGCAGGAACTGGGGTACTTGAGGAGTGGGGAAAAACAAAGGCACCTTGTAAGAAACTTTAAAAAGTTAAGAACCGACTTGTTAAGGTAGTGCTCGAAATTAAAAATCGAATGGATAAGTTGATGGTTGGGTATGTTGGCTTGGTTGAACAAGTGGAGAATGACAAGATATTCGATAAGAGACATGAGATTGAAACCCCTAGTGCTGGAATAAAAAATGATCCTACGAGATAGTAGAGACTTTTGGCTCTACCAATCCCTAAGCTAGTGACGTAGTTCACTTTAATGGCTTTGCCATAGTGGTCGGGGTGATGCTTACTCGAAGGCTATTGCATTTCGTGTTTTGCTTGATTATGTTTACTATCTTGTGAAACAATTGAATGTTACTCATGAGACACTTGATTTTATTACTTCATGATTTCAAATCTATGATTGGGTTGTACACATTTGCGATTATTTCGGTGTCTTCCCTTTTATTTTTATATTTGTTTGGCATGATTAAAGTACCACTTCTCAAACTTCGTCTATGTGCACTTATGTTATGACATGCCTTTGTGAATGTTAAATCCATGAGTGGCCAAACAAATGAAAAGGGACAGAGGGTAAAAGGTTAAGCAACCCCAAGCTCAAGGGGATGATTATAGAGCGACTGCTGGACCAAACCGAAACCCTAGAAATGGAGGAAAACAATCACGTAGTTACTGTTATTGACCATATCACTGATGTTCCAGCACGATTGGTTGAGTACTAAAGCTCTAGACTAATACGCTAACCTAAGAATCAAGAGAGATGTGAAAATAGAATGATTCTTCAAGTTCGCCTATCTAGGTTTCACGGAAGACCTAATCTCGAAATAGTAAGATTGATTTGAAAGGATACAATAAGGCACTAGTGTGAGCAAGAGGTTATGATTTCTTCTCGAACAACTTTATAGATAAGTATTGGAAAGTGAATTAAGATATGGAACCTTCATATTAGGGAATAAGACCCCGTATCTTGTCGTGTTTGTAAATGATGATAGTAAACTCGTGGAAACCTAAGGACTTGGCCGTATTAAGCAGAGAATAGTTAAAATTTATATGTCAGGGTAACCTATAAGTGAAAGAATGCAAGAGTAATACGGCTCGAGCTTTCATGATGAACAGCCACTCATTTTGATCCTTTGATTTGCCTGGCAGGTTAGCACTTGACTTAAGTCGATTGGTAAGATGACAATTTTGGAAGAAATGCGTAAGGAGATGAACGTTCTTCGAAATGAAGTGGAATTTCAAAAGAAATTGGCTGACTACTAGGAAGGATGGTGGAAACAGGAATATGCAGAGAAAACTGAGTTGCTACGTAAGAATGTGGAACTAGAAAAGGAATACAAGGAAAATCCTCAAACTAGTCAAGCCGTCACTTCTCATGCAAATTGTGGATACTGTGGCAAGATTAACCACACTGAGAACAAGTGCTGGATGAAGCAAGGAAAGTGTCTGAGGTGCGGTAGTATCGAGCATAAGATTTCGAATTGCCCCAGTGCATCTAAAAAGAGGAAATACTTAGCGGCCAACTAGATTCGTCACAAAGTAATCAAGTGCCAAAAGAGGCCTAAGTGATGAAAATTTACGAGTGGGGGTAGATAACTCCACTCGAGACTTAGAGGTGATAGTTAGCCTAGACTAGACTAGCACTTCTGGAAACTTAATCTTTTGCTTAAGGAAAAGTCTTTTGTTATTTTGTACCTTGGTGACTTGGCACGTTTTGATATAATCTTGTTGTTTTCCTTTCCCTTTTGAAATGATTTGATAAATCTATCCCGACTTGATGCAACTATTACGATTTTTCATGACCTACGGAGAGGTACGTTGCTTTTAATCGATTTCATGACTTATATGTATGGTCGTACCTTTCCCTACACTTTTAGATTGATAATAAGGTATGAATGATAGTAGACATGATTAAGATTGTACTTGAGAGCATAGGCAAACTTGAGATCTTGAAGATAACCAGGGATTTGGACCAAAATGAGAACTTAGTATTAAAGTGGGATCCAATGTTTGAATGCCAATTTGAGATATTAAAATCGGGAGATTTGAGTTGGTGAATTGAAATATTTGACAAATTCGATGAGCCTAACAATTAAGGACCGGATATCATATTTGGAATAGACGCTTGAGGCTATATGTATATAGATTATCGAGACTTGAACGATGTGACTAATAAGAACAAATATTCCGTAGTCTCACATAAACAAGAATTATAATCAATGGCCAGGAGCAGCGAATAAGGGATTTAAAGTAGAGTTACTACCAACCAGGAATCCTAGGGACCGGTGTGCTTAAGACCACTTCCAATTCAAGATGGAGATGCTTGAATTTTCAGTTATGCCCTTTTTGTTGACTAATGCACTAGCAGCAATTATTGCTTTAATGCATCAAGGTTTTAAATCGTAATTGGATTAATCTGTGGTGACGTTTATTGATGATATATCGGTATACTCTAAGGTTTGAAAAATCATGAAAAAAAAAACACCTGATGATAGTTTACAAATCTCGAGAGAATGCCAATTTTCGTTAAATCCAATAAATTTGAGTTCGATTGGAAGGAAATAGCCTTTCTAGATTGTACATATCTAAAGAAGGAATTGTTAGTAACTCAGCTGCAGTAGAAGTTGTTTAAGAGGAAACAACTAGGAAATTCTACCGAAAATTGGAGTTCTTAGAGGTAGTCGAATATTACCTTTGGCTTGATCAAGGAGTTTTCCAAGAGTGCAAGACTTGCCAAGTTATTTGGAATTCTAAATGTGAGGAAAAATTTTAAAAGTGAAAGGTGTTTTTAACCGATACACTTGTGTTAGCCCTACCGAGCGGAAAATGTAGTTTTGTAATTTACCCAGATGCTTTAAAGGATGAATTAGAATGTATACTAACGATACATGATGAGACGATTGTGTATGTCTCTAGAAAGTTAATATCACAAGAGAAAGTAGCCAACTCATGATTTGGAGTTAGTAGTTATAAATTTGCATTATAGAAGTGAAGACATTGCCTATATGAGGTAGACCCGGAACCGATTAAATTGCCGTACGACTTGGAAGTTAAAATGCCTATTGGGGTCAAGACTTGATTGCTAGTGGGATGAGTAGAAACTTTGAAATATGAGTTGGAAAACGTAAGTTAATGATTGATCTGATAGGCTTAACCATGAAGGTAATGATATTGTTCTAAGAGTGAATTTCGAGGACGAAATTCCTTTTAAGGAGGGGAGGATGTGAGGACCCGAAAATTTTCTTATTTTTATAGAATATTACTGGACTATTTAAATGATTATTCACTCATTTTTTTCGAATTAATTATTTCGATCATTTTAAATCCATTTATATGGAACGACGCTTTTTTAATGTTTTTAAAGCGTTTTGTTGGAAAATTCACTTTTCGAAAATTCGTTTAGTTTGGAATGACGAGTACACGTTTTTCGAGGCTATACTTGAATCGGGAGTGTATTAATAATGGAGAGTTAAGAATGATCAATGGTAGATTAAGAAAGGCTAATTAAGGAATTAATACTCGACTCATGTGAGGATTCACAAGAAATTTATTTATTTTGAAACCCTAATTTGAGCTTATTTAATGATTTAATTGTCCATTTATTCCGAATAATATTTTCTAGACCTATTGAACCAAATTACATGGAATTATAGCTTCATTATATTTTTAAAGTGACTTGATTCAAAATTTAATTTTCGGAAGCACGTTTAGTGAGAATAGTGGATAGTGCTTGGAAATTTTAACCGATTGAGAGTGCAATAAACTTGGAATATTGGAGACTTATACAATGGACCTAAATTTGGTATTTTAATATTTAAATACTCAAGTGATAGTTATTAGTATTATCATTATAAGAATTTCTCGGAGGTTTCGCGTTATAGCGTTAAAATTGACGGTACGCGTTTCCAAACGCGCGACTTTATTTGAGGGACTTTAGACCCTTATTTCGGGACAATTAAGAGTGAATAATATTTATATGAACATAAGTGCATTAGAGGTTTAGTGCACTAGTGAACCAAACACGAGAGAAAATCGAGCCCTAAACGCACCAAACGAGCCCTAATGAGAGTTGACCTTGGAGTGAATTTACACCACTCATTTTAATCTTTTGTTGGAAGCTAACCTTGATCAAATCTCACTCTCTCTTCTCTCTCCTATATGTTGTATTAGATGTGTAAAAATTTTCATTGGAAAACATTAACGTTTGGTTGGGCAAATGAATTTATTTGTGAACTAGTCAAGCTGGAAAACTGTTTTCGGATAACCCTGTCCAGCAATAGTATTTCGACCATAACTTTGTCCTCCGATGTCGAAATCGAGTGCCGTTGGTGGCATTTAAAACTAGACATCCATACCTTTCCAACGGTATAAAATGTACATTCTGGTTCCATGTGTGGGAGTCGAACCATTCGTTTTAAGATAGCTGTCCTGTTTCTCTGTTCTGCTGGAATGATTTGTAGAGGCAGCAACTTGAGGCTCAATTTCGAGCTGGTTGTTTGCCAAATTTCAGAACGTTTTCTTCTGTGAATTTTTAGCCCTATGAATGTATTTTCCAACTCCATAAACCATGCTCAATTCCGAGTTAAGTCGACTAAGTTGTGATAAAAACAAGAACACTGCTCTGTTTTGGAAAAACCTAGTTTTGGACAGATTTGAGATGAGACTTGTTGTGGTCTTACTAAAGAAAATTTTGGTGTTAAACACCTACCAAATGTACCATGAATGTTCCTTAGACTTTCCTTTCACATATGAACCATGATTGGAGGATTTTCTTAGCCAAACGATTGGATTTGGAAAGAAAAGGATTAAAGGCAGATTGCCTTAAGAATTTTTCCAAACTTTAGTTGGTTCGTTGACTACCTTCCCGAAGGTATTTTTCTGTGAAATTTGATAGAGAGATACCCTTCATATAAGAGTAAAATACTGCCAAGTTTGGTACCAATCCAAGTTCGTTTAGATACCTTACTAAACTTCCAATGTTGGAAGTTCAAATCTGGAAATTCTTCTCCAGTCTTGAATTTTCCCCAACTTTGAGCTACCGTATCTCGGTACTCGAAACTCCGATTCTTGATCCGCTTGCTCTGCTATAAACCTCACTTGCAACTCTAATTGAGTTACAAAATCCAACTTAATTCTGCCTTGTGAACCAAGACAGTACCTTCAAACTCATTTTTGAGGACTTTCCACTTCGATTCATGGAAAAGTGTCTTCTAGGAACTTGTAATACTTTCTAAGAGGTTTCCAACGGTATAAAATTTTCCAATTCTCGACTTATGTCGAGTGAGTTACGATTTTTCAAAGATTCATAACAAAACTGAAATTTTCCAACTTTCAAGAAAATAGAGTTTTTCAAGAACTCTTTATTCTTTTGATATTATCTAAATGTTTTATCTTCGATTTCCTAGATAAAGACTTAAATACTCTTGAACGTTATCAAACCCCACTCGAACCTCGATTTACGAGTAATTGAGGTTCATTTTCATGAAATTCCCTAGATTAATACTAGTGAACGAATTATTTCTCGATAATTGGGATATGAATGGTAATGCACTATTATTTGCCCAGGCTCACACGAGGACCTTCAAGAGGATCCCACGGTGGACACTTGAGATTCGTTTGAACTACTTGCTCTTAAACGTTTGGTGAGTGTCAAGTGTATGAATACTTGTACTCTCTGGACTTGATTCCTGCTTGGCTTACCTGATTACATGCTTAGCCTACTTGGTTTTGAAAATGGAGTCGAGTGTGTACTTTATCGCACTCGTTCTCATTTGAAACAAATGACTCATGCTTAAAATGTTTTGCCTGGTTTACATGACCTGAAATACATGCTTAAACTTGTCGAATGCTTTATTACATGACATGGTATGCTATGGCTGTATACGTCATTGGAGTGAATCTCCTCGACACTTACATGATACATAGGGGACGCCCAAACTCATAGGTCGACCTTGGAAGTCGAGCCGGCATGGGTTTGGTCGGGAACCTTGATGAGCCATGAGAATCACATGATAAGCTTGATCTATTGGAGAGATCTTGCTTGGCATACTCGTGGAGTATAGCCTTATAAATGTCGTGCGGGCCCGAAGCGGTGTATGGTTGATGGATGAGAAATAAATGGTGATCTACGCTTTGGAAATATCAACCCGGTTGACGGAGAGTCATCGCGGGAAGATATACGAATGAACTGGCAAAGCAAGTGGAACCTATCTCTTGAGACCTACCATATCCTTGAATTGTTTCTGTTTACATTTCGTTGGCTTTATGAATTACTTGCAATTTATCACTTGAACTGTTATTTGGGCTTGTTACCTGAACAACGTGCTTGCATGTGTGTTCTTGGCCTCACGAGTGTTTTGCTCACCCTGTAGATTTGTTTTCCTTAACAGGATCGGACATGGAATGAACTTGGAGAAACCCCTTTTATGTACTTTTGGTTTAAGGTTTCTAATGTATTTGGGATAGACTCCTTATTGGTTGTACTTTTAGGAACCTAATGTATGATTTGGATATTTGATGTATCTGGATGTTGTATATTTTGGGCATTGATGTAACTTTTGGGAATTTGATGTAAGGATTGGATAATTGTTACATGTGGTTAAGTTTGGAAGTTTTTCGCACTTTCTTACTTATCTAGTGTTGTAGAATAATATTGTGTTAAGCTTGAACAGATATAACCTTGAGTCCTAGCGAGAGCTGGGCAGGCGTCCCGCGGATACCCTCTGGTTCGCCTTAGGGAGAAGTGGGGGCGTCACAAATACTCACCTAATCCATTTAGCTATCTTGCATGCATTCCACCTATTTTCTTGTTTCTTTTCTTTTACTTTTGAAGGCAAAAAATTTAGAGTAAACAAAATGTTAAATTCCTTTTTGAGATTTGCCTTGCAAATTTTCATTTTATTTTGAAAAAATTGAATTTGAAAAGATAAAAAATTAAATTTTTGTGAGAATTTTCTTTTTCCAGAAATTTAATGCAAAAAACATAATTTTTTTTTTAAAAAAATGAACCTAATTCAATAAAATCGCTACCTATCATCTTGCAAACTTTGGTTAAAAATAAAAATACAATAAAATCAAAATGTTGGTATCTACAGCTTGCCCCTCTTTTGCCGTGAACTGAAACAAGCAAAAATATAAAGGTTAGTGGGATAAAATCCAAATCTGCCGTAACAATTGGTCAGTGGGATAAAATCCGATCCTGCCGAAAATTGGTTAGTGGGATAAAATCCGAACCTACCATAAAATTAAAAAATTATTGCAGAATACTTTTTGTAAAACTTTGAAGATTTTGATGGAAACAGATAACTCTTCTAAAAATATTTGCCCCAGTATGATGTTATTAGACGTTTGGACCTGCAAAAAAAAGGAATAATTATAATGATAGATAATACCACCATCATTCGATCAATCCCTCCATCAAGAAATGTGTAAACATGAGTATTTGAATGTTCTTCCCCGATATAGCAAAAACTCAACTTTGTTCTGCGAGCTGTATCAAGGTTTTTTAACTTCCAATGCTAATCAAATATGATATTTGGTATCCAAGCACTTTCAATAAATCACAGGAATTGCCATTTGATAAACCTAACGAGATGAATGGGAGCATGAAACACATGAAACAAATATTTTATTTACACAAAAATGATGAAAGTCCCAAAAACATGAAAACAACCTTTTACTTTTATTGAAAGAAAATTGATTTTAGAGAAACAAATCTGTAAACTCAACAATTTATACTTGATGAACCAAAACACTTTGATTTCAAACAAAATGCCACGTTTGACCATTTGGATATTGTCCCTCTAGTATTCAATGCTGGCAACAGAACCACAACCATGAAGAGAAATTCAAATGAACTGAATCACTGGCCATTCAATTCCATACTCATTTTTTCTCATAAAAACTTACTTTAGCGCTCTTTCGGGTTTTAACTAAGGCTACTCCCACCTTCTTGTTTTTTCTTTCATCATTTTTCTTTCTTCTTTTTTTCTTTTTTTTTCATTTTTCATTCTTTTTATTCATTTTTTATTTTCCTTTTTATTCATTTTTTATTTTTTTTACAAGGTGTCATTTCGGGTTTTCACCTAATGAACAAATCCTGCAGATAGCCTTTATCAACTCAGAAATATTTTTTAAGAAATGATGGCATCAGTGCGACAATCTTTTCCTTGCAAAATTGGTGAAGATGTATTAACATCATTTGTTATGTGATTAGAAAATTTCCTGAAAGAGGTGATATAAAGAATGAAGGTCAGGACTTTCAGTTTTTGTTAACGTAGTCAGGTAAGGTGTTAAGAAAAGTTTAAGACTTGAAGGCAAATTTTATAAGCGTTTAAATCACTTAAGATCGCATCTTCATATTAACCCTACTTAGGATTAAACTAAAATTGTCCCGATTTTTTCCCAACCGAGATTCTTTTCTTTAATTTTCTTTTCCTTCCTCTATCACTTTTCACCTCTTGAGACTTTTCTTTCCTTTTATTTTAACTCAAACTTGTCCCAGTGTGAGGTTTGTGATCCTCAGGGGTTGCCAAACGAAATAATTTATTCTGAAGGTTCAAAAGGGAAAATTAGGGATAGAATGTTTAATTGAAAAGGAAAAAAGCCTGACTTTCATTCCATTCTTCGTATTAACCCTGAAAGGAAACTTTCATTTATTAGATGAAGAATTTCTTACACATATCCGAATTGATCGGTTGAGGAAAACCTTGCCCATCCATTTCTGCAAGGACAAGTGTTCCACTGGGCAATACCTTCTTGACGATAAAGGGCCCTGCCAATTTGGTGCAAACTTGCCTTTGGCCTCCTCTTACATTGGCAAAATTCGTTTCAACACTTTGTCTCCCTCTTTAAATAATCGCGGTTTCACCTTTTTGTTGTAAGTA
>NW_020864608.1:0-9644 GCF_003713205.1 Coffea eugenioides
TCAGAGCTTAGGCTTCAGATTCTTGTAGTGTATCCTAGGCTTGAATTTTAGGATGCCGGATTGTGGGTTTGGTCTGAAATATTAGTGATTCTTGCGGGATGTCTCGACTTGATTGGTACAAGATGGAAAGTCGAGGACGACATTCTTTTAAGGAGGGAAGTTTGTGACGCCCCGAAAGAATGAGTGTGGGAACCCGAAAATTTTCTAATTTTCAGGTCAATCCGAGCCTTGTATCTTGCGAAAAGACGGAATTACCCTTGCTGCCCTGGTTTTACCCCAATGTGAGAATTGCGTCTATAATTGATTATTTTGGTTGGGAATGCTTCCGAATTGGTTGTTGAGGTCTTCTGATGAAATGTAGCCCTGTTTCTTAGCTTTCGGATGGCTTTGGAATTTCTGGATTTGGACTTAGGTAGGTTGATTCATGATGTTTGCACCACAATGCGATTGGTGAACCTGTTTTTGCGGTTCTTGTGTAGTATCTTGCATTTTTGACCTGGTTACACTCGATACTGGACAGATTTGCCTTCTTCAACATTGTAGCCCGATCTCTTAGCTTCGAAACGGTGGTTCTTGGACCTTCATCCGATAATCGTAGTGCCTTTGGTGCCATTACCGTAAAATGATGTCAAAAACTGTTTTTCTGGGTTTGAGCTTAACTTTCATTTCCGGACTTTTCCCTAGCTTGACTTATATTTGTACTTCTGGAAGCTTGCTGAATGGCTATTGAATGAACTTGTTGTTGTGTGTGTACCTTTGGATTTGAATGAGAAATATAATGAAGCCATGACGGCTGCAAAAGTAAGCAAATTTAGGGGAAGTGCTGTCCGAACTTTTAAAGGGCTTGATTGCTTTGCGTTTGTGATCTAAGGCTTGGATTTGAGTAAGGCGATGATATTTAATGGATGGTTTCTGAGCCATGGAGGTGAGTGACCCTAAACTGTTTTCAAAGTTATTATTGAAATGTTTCTTGCATTATTTACTCGACGGCATCTCATGCGTGCTTGCATGTGAATTCATGATATGATTTTGGCTTCAACGAGTTCTGGGAAAGTCTTGTGCTGGATACCAACGTCTCCACCCTGTTTATGGTTCATGTTCATGTTATCTGGAGCTCAAAAAGGGGCTCCCTCTCACTGTTAATGTCAAATGATCTATTTGAGCGTTGGGTGTTCAAGTGCAATGATTTCACTGGCTCACGCGAGCAATAAACGTACATTTGATCTTGGAATCATGACATCATTGAAATGCTTTATTGTGAAATATATTTGATGACTGCTTTTACTGGTTACTCGCTGAGCTTCTAGCTCACCCCAAAACGATTTTATTCCCCTCCACAGGGCTCAAGGCGAAGGAAGGGCGAGTAGTACTTATTCATGTGGCTGGATGGCATATATCTTGTACAGTTTGGATTTGGAATCATTTGATTTATAGTTGAAAATTTAGTTTCCGCTTCGCTTATGACATGTAATTATTGAAGAACATGTTGTAATATTTGAGATTTATATTGTAATTCATTTGAGGATTGTAGTGAACGACTGAGTCCCGGCGAGAGCTGGGCAGGCGGCCCGCCGAACCCTTTGGTTCGCCTTAGGGGGAGGTGGGGCCGTCACAGTTGGTATCAGAGCTTAGGCTTCAGATTCTTGTAGTGTATCCTAGGCTTGAATTTTAGGATGCCGGATTGTGGGTTTGGTCTGAAATATTAGTGATTCTTGCGGGATGTCTCGACTTGATTGGTACAAGATGGAAAGTCGAGGACGACATTCTTTTAAGGAGGGAAGTTTGTGACGCCCCGAAAGAATGAGTGTGGGAACCCGAAAATTTTCTAATTTTCAGGTCAATCCGAGCCTTGTATCCTGCGAAAAGACGGAATTACCCTTGCTGCCCTGGTTTTACCCGAATGTGAGAATTGCGTCTGTAATTGATTATTTTGGTTGGGAATGCTTCCGAATTGGTTGTTGAGGTCTTCTGATGAAATGTAGCCCTGTTTCTTCGCTTTCGGATGGCTTTGGAATTTCTGGATTTGGACTTAGGTAGGTTGATTCATGATGTTTGCACCACAATGCGATTGGTGAACCTGTTTTTGCGGTTCTTGTGTAGTATCTTGCATTTTTGACCTGGTTACACTCGATACTGGACAGATTTGCCTTCTTCAACATTGTAGCCCGATCTCTTAGCTTCGAAACGGTGGTTCTTGGACCTTCATCCGATAATCGTAGTGCCTTTGGTGCCATTACCGCAAAATGATGTCAAAAACTGTTTTTCTGGGTTTGAGCTTAACTTTCATTTCCGGACTTTTCCCTAGCTTGACTTATATTTGTACTTCTGCGAGTGTGGGAACCCGAAAATTTTCTAATTTTCAGGTCAATCCGAGCCTTGTATCTTGCGAAAAGACGGAATTACCCTTGCTGCCCTGGTTTTACCCGAATGTGAGAATTGCGTCTGTAATTGATTATTTTGGTTGGGAATGCTTCCGAATTGGTTGTTGAGGTCTTCTGATGAAATGTAGCCCTGTTTCTTCGCTTTCGGATGGCTTTGGAATTTCTGGATTTGGACTTAGGTAGGTTGATTCATGGTGTTTGCACCACAATGCGATTGGTGAACCTGTTTTTGCGGTTCTTGTGTAGTATCTTGCATTTTTGACTTGGTTACACTCGATACTGGACAGATTTACCTTCTTCAACATTGTAGCCCGATCTCTTAGCTTCGAAACGGTGGTTCTTGGACCTTCATCCGATAATCGTAGTGCCTTTGGTGCCATTACCGCAAAATGATGTCAAAAACTGTTTTTCTGGGTTTGAGCTTAACTTTCATTTCCGGACTTTTCCCTAGCTTGACTTATATTTGTACTTCTGGAAGCTTGCTGAATGGCTATTGAATGAACTTGTTGTTGTGTGTGTACCTTTGGATTTGAATGAGAAATATAATGAAGCCATGACGGCTGCAAAAGTAAGCAAATTTAGGGGAAGTGCTGTCCGAACTTTTAAAGGGCTTGATTGCTTTGCGTTTGTGATCTAAGGCTTGGATTTGAGTAAGGCGATGATATTTAATGGATGGTTTCTGAGCCATGGAGGTGGAGTGACCTAAACTGTTTCAAAGATTAGTTATCTGAAATGTTTCTTGCAATTATTTATGACGGCATCTCTATGCGTGCTTGCATGTGAATTCCATGATATGAATTTTTGCTTCAAACGAGTTCGGGAATCTTGTGCTGGGGACACACAACGCTCCACCTGAACTTGTATTTATTGGTATACATAAGAGTTCATAAGTTATCATGGAGCTCAAAAGAGGCCTCCCTCTCACTGTTGAATGTCGAATGATCTATTTGAGCGTTGGGTGTTCAGTGCAACATGATTTCACTGGCTCACGCGAGCAATAAACGTACATTTGATCTTGGAATCATGACATCATTGAAATGCTTTATTGTGAAATATATTTGATGACTGCTTTTACTGGTTACTCGCTGAGCTTCTAGCTCACCCCAAAACGATTTTATTCCCCTCCACAGGGCTCAAGGCTAAGGAAGGGCGAGTAGTACTTATTCATGTGGCTGGATGGCATATATCTTGTACAGTTTGGATTTGGAATCATTTGATGTATAGTTGAAAATTTAGTTTCCGCTTCGCTTATGACATGTAATTATTGAAGAACATGTTGTAATATTTGAGATTTATATTGTGATTCATTTGAGGATTGTGTGAACGACTGAGTCCGGCGAGAGCTGGGCAGGCGGCCCAGCGAACAATTGGTTCGCTTTCTTAGGGGAGGTGGGGCGTCACAGTTGGGTATCAGACTTAGGCTTAGATTCTTGTAGTGTATCCTAGGCTTGAATTTTGGAGGATGCCGCGGACTGTGGGTTTGGTCTGAAATATTAGTGATTTCTTGCGGGATGTGCTGCGCATTTGATTGGTAAGAAGATGGAAATCGGGACGACATTGCTTTTAAAGGAGGGAAGTTGTGACGCTCCGAAAAAACGAGTGTGGGAACCGAAAAATTTAATTTTCAGGTCAATCCAGCCTTGTTGTCGAAATAGGACGGTATTACCCTTGCTGCCCTGGTTTTACCCGAATGTGAGAATTGCGTCTGTAATTGATTATTTTGGTTGGGAATGCTTCCGAATTGGTTGTTGAGGTCTTCTGATGAAATGTAGCCCTGTTTCTTCGCTTTCGGATGGCTTTGGAATTTCTGGATTTGGACTTAGGTAGGTTGATTCATGATGTTTGCACCACAATGCGATTGGTGAACCTGTTTTTGCGGTTCTTGTGTAGTATCTTGCATTTTTGACCTGGTTACACTCGATACTGGACAGATTTACCTTCTTCAACATTGTAGCCCGATCTCTTAGCTTCGAAACGGTGGTTCTTGGACCTTCATCCGATAATCGTAGTGCCTTTGGTGCCATTACCGCAAAATGATGTCAAAAACTATTTTTCTGGGTTTGAGCTTAACTTTCATTTCCGGACTTTTCCCTACTTGACTTATATTTGTACTTCTGGAAGCTTGCTGAATGGCTATTGAATGAACTTGTTGTTGTGTGTGTACCTTTGGATTTGAATGAGAAATATAATGAAGCCATGACGGCTGCAAAAGTAAGCAAATTTAGGGGAAGTGCTGTCCGAACTTTTAAAGGGCTTGATTGCTTTGCGTTTGTGATCTAAGGCTTGGATTTGAGTAAGGCGATGATATTTGATGGATGGTTTCTGAGCCATGGAGGTGAGTGACCCTAAACTGTTTTCAAAGTTATTATTGAAATGTTTCTTGCATTATTTACTCGACGGCATCTCATGCGTGCTTGCATGTGAATTCATGATATGATTTTGGCTTCAACGAGTTCTGGGAAAGTCTTGTGCTGGACACCAACGTATCCACCCTGTTTATGGTTCATGTTCATGTTATCTGGAGCTCAAAAAGGGGCTCCCTCTCACTGTTAATGTCAAATGATCTATTTGAGCGTTGGGTGTTCAAGTGCAATGATTTCACTGGCTCACGCGAGCAATAAACGTACATTTGATCTTGGAATCATGACATCATTGAAATGCTTTATTGTGAAATATATTTGATGACTGCTTTTACTGGTTACTCGCTGAGCTTCTAGCTCACCCCAAAACGATTTTATTCCCCTCCACAGGGCTCAAGGCGAAGGAAGGGCGAGTAGTACTTATTCATGTGGCTGGATGGCATATATCTTGTACAGTTTGGATTTAGAATCATTTGATGTATAGTTGAAAATTTAGTTTCCGCTTCGCTTATGACATGTAATTATTGAAGAACATGTTGTAATATTTGAGATTTATATTGTAATTCATTTGAGGACTGTAGTGAACGACTGAGTCCCGGCGAGAGCTGGGCAGGCGGCCCGCCGAATCCTTTGGTTCGCCTTAGGAGGAGGTGGGGCCGTCACAGTTGGTATCAGAGCTTAGACTTCAGATTCTTGTAGTGTATCCTAGGCTTGAAGTTTAGGATGCCGGACTGTGGGTTTGGTCTGAAATATTAGTGATTCTTGCGGGATGTCTCGACTTGATTGGTACAAGATGGAATGTCGAGGACGACATTCTTTTAAGGAGGGAAGTTTGTGACGCCCCGAAAGAATGAGTGTGAGAACTCGAAAATTTTCTAATTTTCAGGTCAATCCGAGCCGTGTATCTTGCGAAAAGACGGAATTACCCTTGCTGCCCTGGTTTTACCCGAATGTGAGAATTGCGTCTGTAATTGATTATTTTGGTTGGGAATGCTTCCGAATTGGTTGTTGAGGTCTTCTGATGAAATGTAGCCGCCTGTTTTCTTAGCTTTCGGCATGGCTTTGGGAATTTCTGATTTGGACTTAAGGTAGGTTTGATTCATGATGTTTGCAAACCAACAATGCGATTGGCTGAACCTGGTTTTTGCGGGTTCTCGTGTAGTATCTTGCATTTTTGACCTGTTACACTCGATACTACTGGACAGATTTGCCTTCTTCAACATTGTAGCCCGATCTCTTAGCTTCGAAACGGTGGTTCTTGGACCTTCATCCGATAATCGTAGTGCCTTTGGTGCCATTACCGCAAAATGATGTCAAAAACTGTTTTTCTGGGTTTGAGCTTAACTTTCATTTCCGGACTTTTCCCTAGCTTGACTTATATTTGTACTTCTGGAAGCTTGCTGAATGGCTATTGAATGAACTTGTTGTTGTGTGTGTACCTTTGGATTTGAATGAGAAATATAATAAAGCCATGACGGCTGCAAAAGTAAGCAAATTTAGGGGAAGTGCTGTCCGAACTTTTAAAGGGCTTGATTGCTTTGCGTTTGTGATCTAAGGCTTGGATTTGAGTAAGGCGATGATATTTGTTGGATGGTTTCTGAGCCATGGAGGTGAGTGACCCTAAACTGTTTTCAAAGTTATTATTGAAATGTTTCTTGCATTATTTACTCGACGGCATCTCATGCGTGCTTGCATGTGAATTCATGATATGATTTTGGCTTCAATGAGTTCTGGGAAAGTCTTGTGCTGGACACCAACGTCTCCACCCTGTTTATGGTTCATGTTCATGTTATCTGGAGCTCAAAAAGGGGTTCCCTCTCACTGTTAATGTCAAATGATCTATTTGAGCGTTGGGTGTTCAAGTGCAATGATTTCACTGGCTCACGCGAGCAATAAACGTACATTTGATCTTGGAATCATGACATCATTGAAATGCTTTATTGTGAAATATATTTGATGACTGCTTTTACTGGTTACTCGCTGAGCTTCTAGCTCACCCCAAAACGATTTTTAATTCCCCTCCACAGGGACTGAAGGCGAAGGAAGGGCGAGTAGTCTTATTCATGTGGCTGGATGGCATATATCTGGTAACAGTTTGGATTTGGAATCAATTTATGTATAGTTGAAAATTTTAAGTTTCCGCTTGAGCTAATGAATGTAATTAATTGAAAGAACATGGTTTGTAATATTTGAGATTTTATTATTGTAATTCATTTGAGGATTGTAGTGAACGACTGAGTCCCGGCGAGGGCTGGGCAGGCGGCCCGCCGAACCCTTTGGTTCGCCTTAGGGGGAGGTGGGGCCGTCACAGTTGGTATCAGAGCTTAGGCTTCAGATTCTTGTAGTGTATCCTAGGCTTGAATTTTAGGATGCCGGACTGTGGGTTTGGTCTGAAATATTAGTGATTCTTGCGGGATGTCTCGACTTGATTGGTACAAGATGGAAAGTCGAGGACGACATTCTTTTAAGGAGGGAAGTTTGTGACGACCCGAAAGAACCCGAGTGTGGGAACCCTGAAAATTTTCTAACTTTTCAGGTCAATTCCGAGCCTTGTATCGTTGCGAAAAGCACGGAATTAGCCAGCTTGCTGCCTGGTTTTACACCGAATGTTGAGAATTGCCGTCCCTGTAATTGATTATTTTGGTTGGGAAATGCTTTCCGAACTTGGTTGTTGAGGTCTTCTGATGAAATGTAGCCCTGTTTCTTCGCTTTTCGGATTGGCTTTGGAATTTTCTGGATTTGGACTTAGGTAGGTTTGATTCATGATGTTTGCACCACGAATGCGATTGGTGAACCTGTTTTTTGCGGTTCTTGTGTATATCTTGCATTTTTTTGGGGAACCCTGGTTACAACTCGATACTGGACAGATTTGCCTCTTCAACAAACATTGTAGCACCGATCTCTTAGCTTCGAAACGGTGGTTTCTTGACCTCATCCGATCTAATCCGTAGTGCCTTTGGTGCCATTAGCCGCAAAAATGATGGGTCAAAACTGGTTTTTCTGGTTTGAGCTTAACTTTCATTTCCCGGACTTTTCCCTAGCTTGACTTATATTTGTACCTTTCTTGGAATCTTTTGCTGAATGGGCTATTGAATGAAAGCTTGTGGTTGTGTGTGTACCTTTTGGATTTTGAATGAGGAATATATAATGAAGCAATGACGGCTGCAAAAGTAAGCAAATTTAGGGGAATGCTGGTTCCGAACTTTTAAAGGGCTTGATTGCTTTGCGTTGTGAATGCTAAGGCTTGGATTGAGTAGGCGATGATATTTGATCGGGATGGTTTTCTGAGCCATGGGAGGTGAATTGACCCTAAACTGTTTTCAACGTTATTATTGAATGTTTCTTGCATTATTTACTCGACGGCATCTCATGCGTGCTTGCATGTGAATTCATGATATGATTTTGGCTCAACGATTTCTGGGAAAAGTCTTGTGCTGGACACCAAGCATCTCCACCCTGTTTATGTTCATGTTCATGGTTTATCTGGAGCTCAAAAAGGGGCTCCCTCTCACTGTTAATGTTCAATGAATCTATTTGAGCGTTGGGTGTTCAAGTGCAATGATTTCACTGGCTCACGGCGAGCCAAATAAACGTACATTTTGGATCTTGGAATAATGACATATTGAAATGCATTATTGTGCAATATATTTGATGACTGCTTTTTACTGGTTACTCGCTGAGCTTCTAGCTCACCCCAAAACGATTTTATTCCCCTCCACAGGGCTCAAGGCGAAGGAAGGGCGAGTGTACTTATTCATGTGGCTGATGGCATAGTATTTGGTCAGTTTGGGATTTGGAATCATTTGATGTATAGTTGAATATTTAGTTTCCGCTTCGCTTATGACATGTAATTATTGAAGAACATGTTGTAATATTTGAGATTTATATTGTAATTCATTTGAGGATTGTAGTGAACGACTGAGTCCCGGCGAGAGCTGGGCAGGCGGCCCGCCGAACCCTTTGGTTCGCCTTAGGGGGAGGTGGGGCCGTCACAGTTGGTATCAGAGCTTAGGCTTCAGATTCTTGTAGTGTATCCTAGGCTTGAATTTTAGGATGCCGGACTGTGGGTTTGGTCTGAAATATTAGTGATTCTTGCGGGATGTCTCGACTTGATTGGTACAAGATGGAAAGTCGAGGACGACATTCTTTTAAGGAGGGAAGTTTGTGACGACCCGAAAGAATGATGTGGGAACCGAAAATTTTCTAATTTTCAGGTCATCCGAGCCTTGTATCTTTGCGAAAAGACGGAATACCCTGCTGCCGGTTTTACCCGAAGTGTGAGAATTGCGTCTGTAAAGTTGATTATTTTGGTTGGGAATGCTTCCGAATTGGTTGTGAGGTCTTCTGATGACATGTAGCCTGTTCTTCGCTTTCGGATGGCTTTGGGAATTTCTGAATTTGGATTAGGTTAGGTATTCATGCTGTTTTTGCACCACAATGCGTATTCGGTGAACCGTTTTTTGCGGGTTCTTGTGTATATCTTGCATTTTTTGACTGGTTCACCGATACTGACAATGTGCCTTTTCAACATTGTACCCGATCTCTTAGCTTCGAAACGGTGGTTCTTGGACCTTCATCCGATAATCGTAGTGCCTTTGGTGCCATTACCGCAAAATGATGTCAAAAACTGTTTTTCTGGGTTTGAGCTTAACTTTCATTTCCGGACTTTTCCCTAGCTTGACTTATATTTGTACTTCTGCGAGTGTGGGAACCCGAAAATTTTCTAATTTTCAGGTCAATCCGAGCCTTGTATCTTGCGAAAAGACGGAATTACCCTTGCTGCCCTGGTTTTACCCGAATGTGAGAATTGCGTCTGTAATTGATTATTTTGGTTGGGAATGCTTCCGAATTGGTTGTTGAGGTCTTCTGATGAAATATAGCCCTGTTTCTTAGCTTTCGGATG